>NW_025721342.1:0-108509 GCF_922984935.1 Meles meles
AGAAACGTAAATTGATACAGCCATTTTTTTTTTTTTTTCCAAAAAAGAAGGAAACTAAAATTATCCTGTGATGCAGCAATTCCAGTTTGGGGCATATATCCAAAGGAAATGAAAGAGGATCTCAAAGAGATATCTGCACCCCATGTTCACTTCAGCATTGTGCACTGTAGCCAAGACACTGAAACAACCTACGTGTTACATGGGTGAGGAAAATGTGGGTCATGGACATGAAAAGTCTAGCAAAAAGAATCTAGTCAATGATATTGTAATACCAGGCTATAGTGACCGATGAGGATTACACTTATTGTGTAATATTGAGTAGTGTATATAATTGTCAAATCACTGTGCCGTACACCCGAAACTAATATAAGATTGTATGTGCATTACACTTTAATGTGAAAGGAAATGTGAATATCATTTGGTCGTGGAAAAGAAGGAAATTCTGCTGTTTGGGTCAACATGAATGTAGCTGCAGGACATTATATTCAGTGAAAAAAGCCAGAGAGAGAAAGACAAATACTGTGTGCTATCATCTAATCTATACATGGACTTTTAAAAAAATGAAGAAGTGAACTCACAGAAACAAATAGTTTCTGTGATGATGATGGTTACCAGTGGCTGGGAGGTGGGGCATATGGGCAGATATTGGTCTAAGGGTAAGAACATTCAGTTATAAGATGAATAAGTTATGAGGGTCTAAGGGACAGCATAGTGACTCTAGTTATAATACTGTATTGTGCCCTTGAAACTTGCTAAAGGAATAGATCTTAAGCTTGTTGACAAAAAAAAAAAAAAAAAAATCAGGTGATTGTGAGGTGATGTGTTCATTAATTTGATTGCAGTAATCATTTTATAAGGAATATGTACATTAAGTCATCAGATTGTACACTTTCAATATATGTAGTTTTATGTGCTCATTATACCTGCAAAAATCTGGGAAAGATATTTGCAATGGTAAATACTAGGTTATGAGAATTTTACCACAATTAAATATAAATAATAAAAGTAATGCTTCCAGTTGGTAAAACAACCAACTAACCAACCAGACACGCCCATTAGGCGGGGCCCTTCCTTGTTACCTCCTCCCTTCTCCAAGCCCTCCAGGCCCACAGCTTGCCCCGCCCATCCCACCCTGCTGGCCAATGGCCAGCCCTCGGCCAGGTAGGAAGTGATGTCAACGCCCCTTGGGGTTTGGGCCTCCTGAGACTTCTTAGACCTCACTTGGAAGTGCCACGTTGAAAACTAGCTCTAGAAAATGAAACCTGTGATAGTAGGAAGAAGAAGAACAACCAAAAGACTGGTGGAATAACGCGAAGGGTATAAGCGGGGAATCGGAGCCCAAATTCTAAGAGAACAAATGGAGAAGACAGACAGACCCAGAAGGTGTGTGTGGTAAGTCCAGGTGTGAGGAAGAGGGTTTGCAGCGGCCCAAGAGATGGGATGCCAAGTGTCCCGCTCAGCAGGGGGAAGGCGTGGGGACCAGCATCCCACAGGGTCATGGGAAGAGGGAGGGAGGGGAGGGCCCGAAAGGAGACCCCACAGAGCCCGCCTAGTCCTGAATACCTTGGCGGCCCCTGGAGGCATGAACCCTGGGAGCTCGGCCTTTGCCCCAGATTCCAGAGGAATGCAGTGGGGGCAGCATACAGTTCAGTAGGGTGGGGTGGTGGGTTCTTGGCAGCGAGTGATCCCTGAAGCAAATGTAGCGTTTCTTACTGCAGCCTGTCATCTTGCCTCCCACTCAAGATCCCGGTTCTATGATACCACATGGCTGTCGTTTCCCTGACATGATTTTTGAGCTCAGTGTCTGCTGAGCTGATGCACTTAGACAAGGAGGAAGAGTCCAGAGTGGCAGCTTGGGGCTAGAGATGGCAGAGAGGACCTGCCTCTGGTTGGGTCATCAGAGAGCACACTCCTCTGTTAAGGGGAGGGTTGGAGCTTCCAGCCCAGCCGGGAATACCAGCTTGGAACTGATACTAGACCTTCTTAAGCTATACTGTGCAGCACATTCTCTCTTAGCTAGCTTCTATTCTAACATCCTCAGTGGCGATTTTGTTTTGATTCTTCCGTAATTTTTAAAAGATTTTCTTCATTTATTTGAGACAGAGAGCGAGACGGAGCCCCAGTGCAAGCCTGCAAGCGGTGGGAATAGGCCAAGGGCAAGGGAAAGGGAGAGAATCGGAAGAGGTCCTTTCACTGGGCCCTGTGGGGACCCTGAGATCATGACCTGAGCGAAACTAAAAGTAGGAGGCTTAACCAGCTCAGCCTGCAAGGTGCTGCATATTTTTAAACATTTTGTCAAGATTTTATGTTGAAGTGATCTCTGTACCCAATGTGTGGCTCCAACTCTCAACCCTGAAGTCAAGAGCACTCCTCTGTGTCAACCAGGGCTGGGAAAATCTGCCTGAACACCAAGGTTCGTGCTCATTACTAATGGCATCGGTAGAAAGGGTATTTTTATTATTTTATTTTATTTAAATGTATATCATATTCTTTATTTTATTTTATCTTAATTTTATTAATTTCATTTAATTTTCATTTTCATTTTTTCCTGTTTAAGGATTCAAACAAGTTCTGTGTTTCTGGAGCCTGGGCATCTCATAGATAGTATTACCTTTATTTCTGAGGCTGGGTTTTGAGAGCTGTTCATTCCTGGGATGCTGGTGTTCATTCCTGTCTGTTGAATTTCCAGGAACACATTTGTCATTGACCTCGCTAGCTTTTTTACTCCTTGCGGACAGAAAGAACACACCCTAAGGTCTCAGTAAGAGGACCTTTTCTAGGATTTGGACTTTGGGGAGGTGATGTCGGGGAGCCTGGAAAGAGGCGGGGTTTGATCTCTACTGAACACTATTAGCACTGGCAATTCTATGCTTGTAGTAAAGAAGTCATAGTCTTTCCCTATGAAGAGAGACGATGTTTGGGTTGTAGGTTGCACTGTGACCTTGTTTTTGTCTCTCCTGAACAATATTGTCAGATGGCCTTGTTTAGTCTCATTTGATCAAGGTCTCCAAGCAGCTTTGTCTGAGGTTGATATTCTGCAAGCATAATTATTTATTTCAAACATGAGAAAATACAGAAAATACAGGCTGGGATTGTCTGTTGCGGGTGTCAGAGGCTGGCCTTGTTCACTCTCCCTAGAAATCCCTAAAACAGAAGGAGAAAAGAGAGAGCTCAGATCTTAGAGCTGTAGCTGTAGCTGCAAACCTGACTGGGAAAGTGTGATTTGACTAAGCGTCTTGAGTGTCCTGCGTCTCAGTTTCTCAAATTCACAATGACTCAAAAGGCCTTGTTCCTGAATGGGTTGTCCCAGGTGTGAAATCGATAGTTGAGGAATATTGATCAGAGCCAGAGGCCCCGATGGTGGTACACAGCGCTTTCGTGGTTTCCCACCCCTCCTGGGCTATCAGGTCAAGAAGAGCAGGTACAGAGCAGGTGCTCTCCTGTCCAGCCTGGGTCCTAGAGTCACCTATGGCTTCATTATATTTACATGGTGGTTTCAGTCCCCCAGTGGGGGCAGATCGGAATGACAGGTCCAGGACAAATTTGGTTAGGGCCCAACCTGCCCCTACTGACCAGTAGGTTGAGTTCCTTAGATGATTGGAGACAACCTCAGTTGAGACCACCTTAGCTATGACCCATAATCTGTGAGACAGGAAAAGAAAAGACACTCCTAACCCAGATACATTTGCCATCCCGAGGCCTTCCTGCTCTCCCATCCCGGGGTGTACTTACAGTAGTTCACCCGGGATTGTAAACCGACTGAGTATAACCTGTAGGAGTGTAGAATTGTGGCAAAAGCATACTCCAGGGAAAAGTCCTTCTGCCATTTTTGTTTTAAGAGTGGAATCTTGATTGACCCGTGTCCCCTGGTATTCAGAGGTGGGTTTCTGGAGGGTGTGTGAGGAGCCTGGACAGGGAAGTTTGCAGCCAAGGCCTGGGAGGGGGCTCTGCTGCTCTCAGCTGGTGGGGGAAATTCTCCTAATTTCTGTGGGCCTCAGTTTCCCCATGTGTAAGGTACAGTTGCTATTCCAAGTCCCCAGAGTCCCTTCCCGCTCAGTGTCTGCGAGTGCACGAGGGACTGAGGTGCCTGTTGTGGAGCCCCGGGGACTGTAGCCGAGACCTGACTTGGTCCCTTCTCTGTGCGTCTCCCACCGGAGCCAGAGCTGAGTCCACACCGCAAACAGAGAACGGAGAGAGGAGCTGGAAGACAGGATATCAGCAAGTTTGGAAGATGAGAATCACGCAAAGAAGAGCAAGGCCATGGTGGAGCAGGTGGTTGCCCGAGGAGGGAAGAATAAGCACAAGTGGAGCCCAGAAACCTGAAGGGAAACCGAGGAATGCCTAGGGCAGCATCGAACGCTGCTGGGAGCAGCGTGAGCTGAGCAGGGAGGACTCAGAGAGTTACGTAGTCCACAGTGAGCCTGTGCCCCTGTGCCCCTGCCGCGGAGCCCCAGCAGACGGATCGGGATTTGTTTGTACTGCTGGAGAACTGTACCAGATCCCAGAGGAGGAGGAGGTGCCCATGAGGCTGTGCCGCAGACCCCGAGCTTCAACCTTGGAGCTGCCCTTATGGTGGATGTCTTCCAAGTAAGTGTGGGCTGAGGGGGATTAGTGAGGTTTGAATTAGAGTTGCAGAGGTCCACCCTTACTGCAGACTATTGTTGTAAGGTCAGAAACGAGCACAGGAGGGGGCTCTTGCCTCTGAGACAGTGATACCAGTAATATTCTTTGGAATCTATGGTGGTAAAGGGCTTTATGCACAATATATTTTGTGTATATGTTCAGGGTCTCATTTTCCTTCGTCTGTGTTAAGAACGTGGAATCTGACATCAAGAAGATTTCACTGCGGAGGTGAAGCAGTGAGTGGGAGAATGCCAACAAAATCTTGTAGCCTGTGGGGATCTCAGTCCCTTGAGAGTCTGCCTTCCGCTCATGTCCTAACCCCAGGTCCCCGGGATCAAGTCCCATGGTGAGGGGGAGGGGCAGGGGGCTCCCTGCTCAGCAAAAGGGCTTGGGGGCTAGGCCAAGTACCTCAAATCCTAATGACAGGGTGAGCTTTTGAGAAGAATCCAAGGGGACCGTCCCTTCTTCATCAGAGCTCACCGGGAGGGCATGGACCGGGACATCGAGAGTGTGGTGCGGCTCCTCTTTAAGGAAGGGGATTTGTTGCCTCCTGAGAGAAAGCAGAGAGCATTCCTACAGGACATTCGGGCCAGGACTGCAGTGGAGGTTTGAGACTTTCGACCACTTCTATTGGATCAGGGAAGGAATGTCTCTGAGAGCTTCCTCAGTGCTTGGCTTGGTCCTTGGAGCCATGAACACAGAGGTCAATACAACATCATCGCAACTGTCACAGGGCTTTCAGTCTAGTAAGCAGAAGTGATGAGAAGTGGGGGGCGTGGTGAGTTCCTGGGAGGTAGTGGCCAGTGCTGCCTGGGGAATGACATCAGTGATTGTCCCGGTCTCTCACCGTGTTTTTGCCCTTTCTTGGCCCAGGGACCCGAGAATCCTATCTTGGAACCCAGGGACTGCAACCAGATTTCCACTCCTCAGGACACTGCCTGCCAACACCTGGGTTCCATGGTGGCCCAAAGTAGCTGATACTTCCCAGGTCTCCGGAGGAAACTGCTGGTATCGGTGGCTCCCGTCTCTGTCTTGGCCAGCTGGAGAAATCGAGGCAAGTTCACAAAGTCTAATAGGGGCATCCTTGCCCTAATGATCAGCGATGTTGTGCCTTTGTCTCTGAGAACTTCGATGCTTTCCAGACTTCAGTATTCTCTCTTCATATAAAAATAATGTAAAGAGGGGTGCCCGGGTGGCTCAGTCGTTGAGCCTCTTTCTTCAGTTCAGGTCTTGATCCCAGGGTCCTGGGATGGAGCCCCACCTCGGGCTCCCTGCTCAGCGGGGAGCCTGCTTCCTCCTCACCCATTGCCTCTGCTTGTGTTCCCTCTGTCACTGTATCTCTCTCTGACAAATAATGTAATTGAAGTCTTCAAAAAATGTGAATAGTGGCCAGATTGTAGATCAAGTAACTAAAGTGAAAAGGGGTGAAGGCAACTTCCAAGCTGCACTGAGAATGTGCAGAAGCTCTTACAACCGAAGATGAATACCACAAATCGCTTTTACTTTGTGTAACTTCTTTCTATAGTCATTGGGGAATAGGCCATGTAGGTCTGCCACTCCATCCTGTTAACATCCCTTAGATACTTCGAGGTCATTTGCATTTCCATGGACGCCTTTGGATCAGCTGACAGACTTAATTCATTAGTATAATAGACTCTAGATCCCGCTGTCTCATTTCAAATGGCAAGATTTTATCCTTTTCTATGGCTGAATAATACTCCTTGGTATAAATATACCACAGTGTCTTCACCAGTCATCTGTGGATAGACATCTGGGCTCCTT
Organism: Meles meles; assembly: GCF_922984935.1. NCBI lineage: Eukaryota > Metazoa > Chordata > Mammalia > Carnivora > Mustelidae > Meles > Meles meles. The sequence goes on from NW_025721342.1 coordinate 6,406, forward strand.
CCAGAATTTTGTTTTGCATGTATTCCTGCTTCTAGTGCTTATGTATTTCTGAGAGTAAATATCCAGGAGTAGGACTGTTGGATCATAGGGGAGTTGTGTTTCTACGTTTTTGAGGAACCATCATACCGTCGTCCACAATGGTTCTACCGGTTTGTGTTCCCAGCACTATGGCAAGAGGGTTCCCTTTTCTCCACAGGCTTGCCCACACTTGTTGTTTCTTATCTTTTGGATTTTAGCCATTCTGACGGGTATGAGTGGCTATCTCGTTCATTTTCTTTGTTGCTTGTTTTGTTTTGTTTTGTTGCTTGTGTTTTCTGTTGTTGTTTTTTAAGATTTTACCTGCTTATTTGAATTAGAGAGCATGAATGGGGAGGAGCCAGAAAAGGGGAAGCAAGCTCCCCACTGAGCAGGGAGTCTGATGAGGGACTCGATGCCAGGGAGACGTGGTCCCTATGACATAATCAGAACAGCAAGGAAAGCAACTTACACATAGAGGGTTCATTTAGGAGTCATGGATGTTAAATTCTTGAGGAACCTCCGTACTGGTTTCCAGAGTGGCTGCACCAGTTTGCATGGCCCCCGGGAGTGTCAGAGGGTTCCCCTTTCGCTGTACTCTTGCCACAATCTGTTGTTTCCTGAGTTGTTAACTGTTGGCATTCTGACTGATGGGAGGAGGTATCTCGCTGTGGTTTTGATTTGTCTTTCCCTGATATGGCACTCTATTTTCAACACTCCGTAAAACTGGTTGTGCAAGTATTTTGTATTCAGCGAGGATGTCCTCGTATGCAGGCAGTAGAAAAAGAGTATTGAATATGGAACATTCCTGGAGTCCTCATTGCATCACTAGGAGTCCTTTGAAGGTGAACGTCCCCCAATGAGAGATGGCAGAGGAAACGCTGACTTTCCAACAGCTGGTCACTGTTGAATAGACTTAATGGCAATTGTACGACAAAACTCTGGGAGTGGAGTAGGTGGGAAAAATAGGATGTAAACAACATCTGTTTCGCTGGGTGCAAACAATAGTATACCAAGAGCCAGGCTGCTACAGAACGAAAGAGAAAATACAATAATGTCAAAAGTTTGAGGTTGAGAGATCCCTTCCCACTTAGTAACTGAAGGGAGAAAGTTTGGCAAGCTAATAGGGAACCAAACATGTCCACAGACTTTCAGGGCAATGCTCAGCCCTACGTATATGACCTTCCTAAAGAGCAGACTGGCACATAAGCACACCGGTGCGCGTGCAGAAAAGAAAACAAGTACTTCAGAGAGACAAACACAGAAGCATTTCCTCCCCGTAGGGTAAGTGGAGCCTAAAGGTGATGGAGACTCGGTCTAACTCTGACGATGAGAACCAAGAACATTCCCATGACCGTATGTCCAGATCCTCCAAATCACCATGATAGTAAGAGATTAGGTATCCAATGTCAATCATTCACAAGTTCATAGTGATTATCCGAACCCAAAACTTTAATGATATAGAAGGGGGACAGAATGTTCTTTTCCACAGTGCAGTGCCAGCAAATACACATTGTATAGATATCCAAAGGTTAGATTTCTTCCAATGTACAAACACAGATAGGGTTATGAGGTACCACAGGGATCCTTAAAAGATTGCAACATTGTAGAGAAAGATGTTAAGAGAAGAGGCTCGTCTCCCATCCTCAGAGTCCACCACATACCAGATTCCTAATTTTAGAAAGCAAAGTATGTGTCTTGCTGTGAACAGATCTATCTGATAGGCGCTCCCTAGCAAAGTAAGCAAAGCTGCTCTCACAAGAATGGTGACGGGCAAACTGGACCCTCTTGGTCTCCGGGTAGGCTGAGCTGGGACACACGCAGCATTAACCGTGGAGCGTCCTGGCCAAAGGCACAGGCTGAATTTAATCAGGAGGAACTGATCAGACAACTTCAGAATGTAGGCCATTAAGCTAGACACCTGGCCTGTCCCCTACAAACAAAGAAATGTCACCAGCACCAGAGACAGCCACCTATGGTGAGGAGATATTTTGGGTTCCAAAGGAATAAGAAAATACAGCAACACATTCTTTTAGTCCTTTGGAACCCAACCTATCTCTCCTCCATGTTGTTGTCTCTGATTTGTGGTGACACGGATTGGTGAAGAAAGACAGACCCGCCATCTGGTTCAATGGTCTGCATCCTGAAGCTGTCTGATAACTCCCTCATGCTCAGATTCAGGCTGAACCTCTCCGGCAAGAACACGGCGTAGTTAATGCTTTCTGCTTCTAGCGCAGCCCAGTTGGTGGCCCAGAATGTCCAGTTTGACATGTGGCCTCTTCCCGTGGTGCTGCTGACTCCGGTTCTCTGCAGGATGGAATGGAGATCAGCAAGACTGAAGGTCTCTGGAAACAGGGTATGATCTAGGCAGGCATTGGTCTCCTGAGGGGTTTATCACAACGGGAGCTGAAGGGCTAGAATCTCTCCCCTCCAGTGGGTCTTTCCCAGTAAAAATCATGGAGAACGGCTTGTGATTGTGATGTGGATTGTCAGCAAAAGGTCCCTCCTGTGGTCTGTTTGGGCTTTAACTCGATGTGCTGCTTTAGATTTCCTTTCATCAAGTGGAAAATGAAGGGGTTTTAGGATGAGGTTTCCGGATGGGGTTTTCATTCACACGAGGCATCTCTTTTCTTGGTTTCTGAAGTATTTGGCATCTGAGAGAGGGAAAGAGAGAGAAATTCAATGTGAGTCTTGGGCAGATGCTGGTGGCTGAGCCTGGAGGGGTGGCGGCCTGGGCACAGAGGCCAGGAGCAAGCTGAAGGCCTCTCCAGAAGAGCAGCCGCAGGGGGAGCCGCACCCAGGCAGAGGGGGAGTTGAGAGCCCCAAGTCAGAAGTAATAATTTCACTAAACTGATAGCCTGTGTTGGAGGATCCAGGGACCCCTGGGCTCCCCCAGCAGGGGCTAATGATGTCCCAGCTTAAAGCTGCTGTGAGCTTCTGCCAGATCCCAACATCCTCCTCCTCTGCAGCCACTTCACCCTTGAGCCCCTCCATCAGAAGCCAAGTGATGGCTTTCTGACGCATCCCGGGGAGGTGGGCACGTAGCACGCACCCCGCGCATTCCGAGACAGACCGCTGCAGGAAGCAGGGGACCCGTGGCAGCCAAACACATGCCCTTTTCACCCTTGTCCCAGTCTTCTGAAAAGGAGGCCAGCCTTTGGGATGAGTCCTAGACTGCGAGAGCCAACAGGGGCCTCTGCGTATCTCTAACTTCTTTTCTGCCCTGTGCAGAGGAGCAGCTGTGACCCCAGGGGCCAAGGACCCCTGAAAGATAAGTGGCCTGTGACTGAGAACCCTGGGCCGAAAACCAGGCTCAGGCCCTGTGCAAACCTTTGTGGGGAGGGAGAGGATAGCACCTGATCGGTAGGTGGGGGCAGGCAGTAGATACTGTTGGTCACTTTTCGCCTCACAGGAACAAGCCCAAAGGTGCTGAGGGAAGAACCCAAGACGGAGAAAGCCCAAGGGGAATTCACAAAAGGACAGCCTGGGTATTCTCAGGGACATGTCATTTTCCCTCAAGGACAACAATGTTCTCTGAGTGTCATCTCACACAGGATAGACCTTGGGGCATTTGTAGGGATAGTTGAGTAAGTATAAGCTTCACCAAACTGTAAAGCGCACATGGAAAAGGATTAACGTTTGCTTTCTTGATTCTCATCCCTTTTTTCCCCAACTTTCCATAAGCATAGAGCCTCTCCGTTCTTCCAATTGTGTTCCGAAGGGCCTGCAAATGGATCTGTCGGAGAAGGAGACCTGAGATTGTTTCCTGAGATGTTGTAGAATGACACCATAGGATTATTTTCTTTCAATTTGTAGTGAACCTGTCAGGTGGCTGGGAAGTCCTCGTAGTAACTTGGTGAAGTGTGGTTTTTATCACCATAGGAAGCAAGAAACCTGAAATTCCTAGACCTCGATCAGGGAAGGGATCATGTATTGGAGACTGGGTTTCTATGCAATATTCCTTTCTCACTGTATCGGTATTATAGGGGCTGAGGAGAAGCCTGACTCCAGCCGGTCCCGGGTGGCCCTCCCACCTGAGACGCGGGTTCTCATTCCATTTTGTCATGGTGGCTCTTTCTTGTCAGTTTCAATACTTCTTATTCACATGGAGAAGTTGAGGGTTGTGTGTCCCCCTAGCTCAGATTGCCTGAATGTCCCAAGAGGAGAATGCTTGTGCAAGTGACTCATTCAGACAAAACGTTCCCGGGAGAACGAGGCTTGGAATTGGAGAAGTGGGGAAGGAAGGCAAGGAAGCCAAGAAAGAGTGTGATTTCTGGCTGAGCTCTATGTGTTGGATGGGTGTCATAATGCTGCTCTGCTGAGGAGGGCCATGGGGCCGGCTTCCCCATGGGTGTGGAGAGAGGGGAGAGGGAATCGCAGGACAGCCCAGCAGGAACACAGCAGAGTTGAGCTGCATCCCGGTGATGGAGACCGAGGGCCGGCGGGCGGCAGCCCCCACGCGAAACAGGGCTGGCACCAGCTGTGGGAATGGCCAACGGAGGAAGAGCAAGAGAACAGACAGTGTGTGCGTTTTGTCGGGGATGAGGGGGCAGCTATAATCAGAAGGAGAGCAATAGGAATCCAAGGGCCCCCAAGGGCCAAAGACATGATTACCTCTGGGCCCTAAGCTTGAAGGCCAGGGAATCTGCATGCCAGTCTCCACTGGCCGAACTGCAGTGTTCTCTTGGGAATCTTCTGTTTCATGACACCGAGGGCTTTTATGTGGCCATAGATTTGGCAGCCACGCTGCCTGTCCCACGAGTCCTCACCAGCATCACGCTCCAGCTTGGGAGGGTTCTTCATGCACGTGGATGCATCCAAAGCCATTTCTGCAAGGAAAAGCACATCAACAGGATCCGCTGTGATTCATGGTCTTTCTGAGCCTCCACCTCCAATGATGTCAACGAAGGACAGGGGACAGAACAAGAAAGGCCATCTGACAGATCACAGGTGCGTGGACACAATTTGGTTATTTCCAGTTTGGGCTATCACTCGCATACTCAAGTAAGGCTCACTGTGCCAGGAGCCCAACAGGTTCACAATGGACAACAGTGAAATCAGGAGAAACAATTGGTGAAAAGAAACAGTGCTGGGAAAGAGAAGACAGAGACAAGGAAATCGTGCTGGAAAGAGGCTGTACTCTTGTAGAGAAGAGACTGTAGAACTCAAAAAGTCTAGGATGAAGGGAAACCTTTAGGGGCCAACCAGGGAAGACCAAGCTGGGGAATGTATACAACATGCATCAACATGACCAACATTCCATACATGTGCACTACGTATAATATACCCACCGAATAGACACCATGTGTGTGACCTAAGATAGAAATGTCTGTGTCTGTATGTACAGATGTATCCAAGGGAGGCAGTGATTCATTAGGGATTTGTGGACAGGGACCGTAGCATTCTAACCCCGCCTCTGCTCAACTGCAGTGAGAAAAAGAAAACACACGGAATCCAAAAGAAGGAGCAAAGCAGTAGTGAGAAACAGTGACCATGGAAGTATTCCATGGGGGAGCCGGTGGGAACAAATCAGAGTAAAAGCCTCTGCCACAGCGTGAAAGTGTGTATTCACCCCCAGCTGATAGGGTGAAACCTAATGCCCCAGGGTGATGGTATTGATGGGGTGAGCCTTTGGGAGGCAGATCCTCCCCTAGAAGGGATTCGCACCCTATAAAAGAGACCTCACAGGGTTCCGTCGCCTCTGTAGGCGACGGATCTATGAGGACAGAGACAGAAGGGAGCCACCTCTGAGCCAGGAAGGCAGAGTCACCAGGCCCCGAAAGTGTCCCTGTTTGATTGCGGTTCTGGCGCGCCTCCGGAACAGTGAGATACCGATTTCTGTTGTTAAGAAGTCGGCCTGTCTGAGGCATTTTTCTTATACTAACCAGAGCAGACCCAGGAGCTGGCATGGAGCTTTGTTTCTTGCTCAGGCCTCCTGAGCAGTGGGAGGTGTGTCACAGAGAGAGGGAGGGGGCCAGCGGGGTGAGTCGGGGCCAGGACGATGGGCGCCAAGGAGAAGTGACAGGCTGCAGGGAGAAGACAGTAAGGATGGCGAGTTCTAAGGCCCTGGTCCGGGCTGGGCTTCCCCGAGCACTCACTGAGCTTTCTCCAGGGCCCTCCCGGTGCCACAGTACTGCTACTGAAGTGGCCTCCCCATGGGAACTGCATCTCCTCAATTCTCAGGGAGTTCAGCTCCTGACAGAGGAGCCCCAAGGCACCCCAGGCTCCAGGAAGGGACTCTGAGTGCTGGAGTTGGTAAGGAAGACAGGGTGCAGAGGAGGGTGGAAAAGCTCAGTCTTCAGGTCATCTGAGCAGAGGTGGATCCTGATGAGCAGGAGGCTGGGCATGAGGCCCCGGAGATGAAGGGAGAAGATGGACTAGACGGGAGGACCAGAGGAGAGAGTGACGTGTACACTTCATGGAACAAAGTGGACCCTTATCACCTTAGAAAAGGAAAAACCAAAAATCAGCAAGAGGCGGTGTTGCGAGGCCAGTATTACTACAGTGTCTGTGAGCGCCAAACAGAGAAGACTGGCTTGACGATGCTGAAGGAGAGAAAACTGGGCGTGTGAGCCTTTCTGAGAAAGGCAGGCAGGATGGGATCCGGCGATAGTAGATCTGCCTAAAACTATTCCTCCCCACGTGAAACAATGCCCTGAAACCATTTCCAAGAGTTGAAACACCACAGGCATCTGAGGATTCGACGTGACAAATTCATGCATATTGTCAAGCAACTTTGTTGAATCAGGGCCCCTATAAATTGTATTTCACGTTCCCAACATGAATGAGACGGAGACCCCATTTTTTGTGGTTTTCCGTAAGCAGACTGAAGGGAAAATCCATGAGAAGAGGGAGAGTTGGCCAGTTACCCAGCCAGGAAGTTGCAAGGCCAGCACCTGGTTCAGAGCTGATACTGAACACCAGGCTCTTGCTCACCTTGCTGTACTGCAGCATCGTGGGGGTTGAACCTCTGCCCATTGCTCCCTGTAGCCACAAGTCTGTGATGACCAACACGGGGACTAGAGCTTCCTAGTCCCCTTCCCTCTCACCTCGGAGGAGCGGCCGTTGGTCCCCAGAACCCATCTTGGCGCCCAGGCTCCCGACGGCGGAGGAGAGGCTGAGCCTGGCTCTGTTGTCACCACGGTCCAAATGCTGGTCCAGCTGCCGTTGCAGGGAATCAGCCACCGGGGTGCTTGGCTGTGTCTGTGCTCCGGAACTTGGCACCCGTGCTCTTGGGAAAGTCAAGTTTCCACTCGACGGCCCTTGGTGACAGGGAGACTGCATCGGAACTAAAGCGAGAAGACATTTCAATGGGATCCAATCCCAGGACTCCTTAGCTGAGTGCTCTCCGAACACCCATGTCTGATGCCCCCGCCTGTCTGGGAGACCACCGTGCGAGCAGGTACGAAGGCAGACATCATGGGTATGAAGGAGATGTCCCCATTCCCTCTGAGCCTGGGGATGCTGGGTTGGCAGGTGACCAGGCTGCAAAGTCCCTGAGGTGAAAATCACCCCCCGACTCCGCAGGACCTTCGGATGGGCCCAGTAGCTCACGCCTATCATTCTGTTAATAGTAACCTTGGTCTTACAGCCTAGAGAGCAGGTTCTGGAGAGTGCTCGGGACTTGGGGAGAAGGAGTTGTCCGTGTGTAGCGGAAACAAAAAGAACGGGGGAAGAAGTTCAGCCTCGAGGCTTCAGGTACCCCTAGAAGAGCGAGTTGCAGAAAGGTAGCATGGGCCAACTTACAGCTGCTTTTCCCACCTCTGAACCTTTTGAAGCTTCTCATCTGCAATCTGTCTGCCCTTCCACCCACCCACTCATCTGGATCTGTTGCCCCTGGGAGAATGCCAAATAACTGTGTGTTTCATTTGTGCCTCCCGAATTGCTGTAATGCTGAGGATGCCTGGTTTCTTTGGCCCTCGGGGAGGAAGGGGAAACACAGGAGAAGGTAGTTCTAGGGTGGAAAGGCTGTTCCTGACCAAATAAGGTTGAGGGACAAAACATTTCTTAGGCAGTTTCACTCTACAAGATTGTTACAGTAAGGAACGTCATGGACTCCTTGGTGGCGCTAGCACGTTTTTGTTCAGCAAAGAAAGTCTCCTAACAAGGCCGCTATTTCTCCCAGAAGGGAAGTCCCAAAAACAGCCTGAGTGGGAAGAACGGGAATTGGGTTTTTGCCTGTGCACCTGTGTGAGCATGGCCGGAAGAGGGTCATACTCAGCAGGCTCCACGTTTCTGAAGATCCTGGAGACGGAAACAAGTCTGCTTTGCGCCCGAATGATGCCAATAGCCATGTAAGGTGCACAGGCTGCTGATCACTTAGAGGACATTATGGCACTGAGAGTGGACACGTGACTGAAACCATATCCACTCCAGGAAAAAAATCACTGATGCTGCACAGAGGGTGAGAAGCCTACCACCCGTGGAGGAGGCAAACCGGGACTAGAGCCTTGGCTTCACTGAATCCATGGGGCAGGGTACAGACAGGACCGGGTGCTCAGGATCGCCTATCTGAATGCTCCAGAGGACGGTCGGCACCCCGGGAGGAAAAAGTTTGAGCTCCGCAGAAAGAAAACAGATGCTGCCCATAGGGAGCAGACACACAGCAGTGTGGAGACCAGACAGCTTGCAGGAAGATACACAAGACATACAAGTGGCCATCGAATTTCAAGGGTCAAAAAAGGCTCCTCTTGAGAAGAAAGAGGCCTGTTACCCAGATGCCTCCAGGTGAGATAGCAGTGGGATGAGATAGCAGTGGCTGAGTTTTTGCCCCTTTCCCTCCATTTCTCTTCTCTGACCTTCCTTGGTACCAAGAGCCCGCTGCTTATGAGGGGGCAGGTGACACAGGATAGTCTGGGACAGAAGGAAAGGACACTTGTCCGACGCACATGATGCCTTTTCTTTTGAAGTAGGCTCCACATCCAGTGTGGATCAGAACGTGGGGCTTGAACTCACAACCCCAAGATGAGGACCTGAGTGCAGATCAAGTGCTGGAGGCTTAACACCCAGGTGTGCCAGTGTTTTGAAAATTCATTCCAAGGGCATGTACAAACCAGTATGAGTCTATAGGGCCTGTTGGCAGGGCTGCCTCTCTCAGTCTATTTATGTTGTTGGATCCAGAGAAGACAGACTTCCTGGGACCCTCCCTTCCCAGGAAGTTTGTGCCCCTCACAGTGGGAGTACTTACCATCTCCATCCAGACCCTCGAAGGTTTCCTCCTTGTCATGTGTGGATGAGGCACTTGTATGAGGCCTCCAGGTGTCTGGCAGGTCATGGTCAACTGAAGGCGTCAAATAACATTCGTCCAGTGAGTCCTGTGGGACGTCATTCTCTTCTACCACGGGCAGCTCCCTGCAGAGCCTCGTGTTACAGGGAGGACTGGAGATGCAACAAGAAGGCTGAGTCAACATGGAGTCCGAGTGGGTTTGGGCAGCGGGGAGGAGGGACTGGTCACAGAGAACAAACGGGGAGTCCCCCTCAACGGAGACGAACCATTGTGCCTCCAAATGGGGCAGAGTGTGGATGAAGCAGAGATAGATCCGGGAAGGAGAGAGGGAGCCAGAGCCAGAGGTGGTCAGAGCATGGCCAAAATGGGAGTTTAAAGGAAGAGAGTCTGAACCTCCCCAGTGCACCACCGTCCCAACAAACAGCACACTCAGAAAACAAGAAAAGCAGCGCCAACACTTTTGCCTACGTCTTGTTGAAATTTGCAGAAAGGAGCAAGACCACCTCAGGGTATGGCAGTATTGGAGATTCCTAGAATGCTTGTGTGTCCAGGGCCTACTTGGCTAAAGATGGAGACATGAATTTTTTTTTTTTTTTGAACACTTGTCTTGCCATGAATTCCTACCAGCGTCATAATGCAAAAGCAGCAGAGACGGATGGCATCTTCGGCTGGGTTTGGTCAAAGGTGACCGTGAGAATGCAAGAAGTCCTGTGCGCTTAGTATAACTGCATCAGGGGCCTGCAGATTCCAGGTTGGGGAGGGACTGAGAAAGGGGCTTACAGTAGTGTCCGAGTAAAGCAGAAAGCATTGCTAATGGCCCGTTCTGTGCTTGTCAGAATGGGTGAAAGAGGTATATTTAGCAATTTCTAGATTTGCCTAGATCACCAGATGTCCCCATTGAATTAAAGCCCATGATTCTTCAGAGTTACCTGGGGTATATCGGGTCTTGGTCTTCTACCTCCCAAAGATCATTGTGATTTTCTACGACTAAAGAGAGACAGGGCCAGTCACATTACACGGAATGGCATCGGTACATTAGAATGAAATATCCGCTACAGCTAGCACTCGGGCATAATTTTCCTTAATGGGGCAGAGGATAGTGTGAGCGAAACCCTCCAGGAGGGTTCAGGGAGTGTCTTGGGAATGTGTCATGGTTTGCTTCCCTTAGCCACTGGGCAGGAGCTCCTCGATGTGGTGGGGCCACGTAGAAAGAGTCTGTGTAGAGAGTGAAGCGTGTGTTTTACCATAGATTCTGGGGAACAGCTTGTCTGAGTTTTCAAAAAGTACTGCAGCCTTCTCACCTTACCTTATCTCATGAGATATGCTAGGTATGATGGTTGAAAGGCATTTAGACACAGAGACCAGATGATGGATGGAATCTGCAAACCCTCAAATCAAGAGGAATCTTTTGTGGACAATCCTTTCGACTACACAGACGTGGGAGCCATGCATGGGGAGGGGGAATGGCCGGGCTCAGCTTTGCTCAGGGAGCCATTCAAGCAAGCTGATGGCAGAGGTGTGTGGATGTCCTGATACACCGATGAGGACTCACTGAATCAGAACAGTCAAATCAGGGAAAGGACAAAGCCAAAGATGCAGGTAAGGCTGACAGCATCTTTGAAAAGGGACAAAAAATCAAGGTCCATTGTATGGGTATAAAAATGAGAGCACTGGAGATGAGGAGAGACATTTAATGGACATCAGGAGCAAAGACACCTCCGGCTTTGCATCACAAATGAGTGTGGGTTGTGACATCCGCCTCGACTCCAATGTCCTAACGAATGTCAGAAGACATGCAGGGCCTCAGATGAGGAACAAAGTGCGGGTCTGTGCCTCACCTAATATCTGAGTTGTAGAGACTGCCCTAGAGCCTGACTGAGATCGCTATGTCTACCAAACCTCTACATATCAATGACACATCAAAGCGTAACCAGAGGTTGGGATGGCAAACATAGGGGGTCAGCTTGGGGGTCGAATTGGAGCTTTGTCAGCTTGACAATGGAGGACTCACTCACTACTGGGAGAGCAGAAGAACTGTCCATATCGTCGAATGAGTTTCTCTCAGCCCTCTTAGAGGTTCCGTACAGGTCAGCCAGGTCAAGAAGGGCTGAATGAGTCAAATAGCTGAGATCCAGGGAGTCCCATGGGGCATCCTGATCTTCCACCTCTGGCAGACACGGGCTGGGCCTGGGTGGGTGGGGAGAACTGGTCACGAAAACAAGAAGAGGAGACACCCCAGCATCCTACCGCTGTTAATGGGAGGCCGACTAGTAGAGTCGTTAGAGGAGCACAGCCACTACTCCTGGCAGAAACGACCCTCCTGTTTCAGGGACAGAGCATGGCTGCTAGGGGGAAGTACAGAGAGCCAGAGAGCAGAAGGATCTCGGGGTAGAGGCTACAGATCTAAGCTTCAGAGCAACAAACTGCAGGATGGTGGAATGGAAGTCGTGGCTCAGAGTACGCATCGAGCGTTTGAAAGGTGGCTTTGAAACTTTTGCATGAATTCTGTGTCCATGCCCTTCAGGGACCAAGTGAACACGGACTTTTAAAAGGCATCCTCAGCCTGGAGCGATCGTGTGTCTTCAGTGCCTCATTCTCTGACTACCGTGACGTGACGCGACGTGAAATTCTTCCTAGGCATTCTTTTTCTACAGTGCATCCTCAAATGTGGTAACACCGAGGAGGGAGACACAGCTCTGCCCCTCACTGTGGCTTTAGCAAAAGAAGAGAACAAGGCTATGCAGAGAATCCCACTGACTAATCAATTCACGCAGGTCAAGTGACTGCAGGGGTCTGAAATGGAGGAGTCCAATAAAGGAACGTAGACGTGTGACACAGGGAAGACACCCATCATGGTTAAAGGAGATACTTTGTGATTGGAGAAGGCATGAAAGGGATATGTTAGTCAGTTTCTATTGGTTCCTTGAAACACAGTCCTTCAGTTCACCACGGAAATAACCCAGAATTCTTCAGAGTTACCTGGGGGGTATCGGGTCTTGGTCTTCTTCCTCCAAAAGATCATTATGACCTCCTAGAAGTACAGAGAGACAGGGCCAGTCACATGGAACAGATCACCACTTGTACAGTAAAATCAAGGGTCCACTACAACTAGCACGCGGGCATAGTGATCCTTAGTGGGGGAGAGGTGAGTGTGCAAGAAGTCCTCCTGGGGACCTCAGGGAGTGTCTTGGCAATTTGCCAAGGTTTGCTTTCCTTAGCCATCGGGCATGAGCTCCCTGATGTGGTCGCGCCCCAGAGAAAGGGTCTCTGTACAGAGTGACACATGTGTCTTCTTTACCACAGGTTCTGGGGAGCAGCTTCCCTGGATTCTGAAAGCTTACTGCAACCTTCTCTCACTACCTCACCCCATGAGCTACTCTAGGTGTGATGGTTTAAGGTCTTTCAGACAGAGACCAGACTGCCGGATCAAATGTGCAAACCCTCACACCGAAAGGAATCTTTTGTGTACGATCCTTTGCGCTCCACAGACATAGGAGCCGTGCATGGGGAGCGGCAGAGCCCGCGCTCCGCTCTACTTCGGGGACACATCTAAGCCAGCAGACAGCAGAGGTGTTGGTGGCCTCATACGGCGACGATGACTCAGTGAAGACAGCCAACAGAGAGCACACAGACAGTGGGGATCAGAGCAGTCGAGCCAGGGAAACGACCAATCCCAAGATCTAGGCAAGACTGACGGCATCTCTGGACGGGCACGGAAATTCATGGGACATTGTATGGGTATGAAAATGAGAGCCCTGCAGATGAGGAGGGACATTTAATGGAAATCAGGAACAAAGACAGACACCTCAGCCTATGCAGCAGAAGGGAGTGTGAGTTGTCACATCTGCCTTGATTCCAATGTCCTGACTTCGGTCAGAAGCCCTAAGCAGGGCCTGAGATGAGGAACAAAGGGCAGGTCCATGTCTCAGCTGAGATCTGTGCTGAAAAGGGCATCCCAGAGCCTGACTCTGATCGCCATGTCTACCGGGCTCCTCCACAGCGCTGACACCTCTCAGCGGAACCAGAGGTTGGGAGAGTGAACATAGGGGGTCAGCTTGGGGGCCGAGTGGGAGCTTTGTCAGCTTGACAATGGAGGACTCACTCGCTACTGCCAGAGCAGAAGAGCTGTCCATATCGTCGAATGAGTTTATGCCAGCCCCCGGAGAGGTCCCTTGCAGGTCAGCCAGGTCAGGAAGGCCTGAATAAGTCAGATAGCATTCATCCAGTGAGTCTCCTTGGGCGTCCTGCTCTTCCACCTCTGGAAGCTTTGTGCTGGGCCTGGGAGGGAGGGGAGAACTGGTCACGAAAACAAGAAGAGGAGACACCCCAGCATCCTACCGCTGTTAATGGGAGGCCGACTAGTAGAGTCGTTAGAGGAGCACAGCCACTACTCCCGGCAGAAACGACCCTCCTGTTTCAGGGACAGAGCATGGCTGCTAGGGGGAAGTACAGAGAGCCAGAGAGCAGAAGGATCTCGGGGTAGAGGCTACAGATCTAAGCTTCTGAGCAACAAACTGCAGGATGGTGGAATGGAAGTCGTGGCTCAGAGTACGCATCGAGCGTTTGAAAGGTGGCTTTGAAACTTTTGCATAAACTCTGTGTCCATGCCCTTCAGGGACCAAGTGAACACGGACTTTTAAAAGGCATCCTCAGCCTGGAGCGATCGTGTGTCTTCAGTGCCTCATTCTCTGACTACCGTGACGTGATGCGACGTGAAATTCTTCCTAGGCAATCTTTTTCTACAGTGCATCCTCAAATGTGGTAACACCGAGGAGGGAGACACAGCTCTGCCCCTCACTGTGGCTTTAGCAAAAGAAGAGAACAGGGCTATGCAGAGAATCCCACTGACTAATCAATTCACGCAGGTCAAGGGACTGCGGGTGACTGAAATGGAGGAGTCCAATAAAGGAACGTAGACGTGTGACACAGGGAAGACACCCATCATGGTTAAAGGAGATACTTTGTGATTGGAGAAGGCATGAAAGGGATATGCTAGTCAGTTTCTATTGGTTCCTTGAAACACAGTCCTTCAGTTCACCACGGAAATAACCCAGAATTCTTCAGAGTTACCTGGGGCGTATCGGGTCTTGGTCTTCTTCCTCCAAAAGATCATTATGACCTCCTAGAAGTACAGAGAGACAGGGCCAGTCACATGGAACAGATCACCACTTGTACAGTAAAATCAAGGGTCCACTACAACTAGCACGCGGGCATAGTGATCCTTAGTGGGGCAGAGGTGAGTGTGCAAGAAGTCCTCCAGGAGGCCGTAGGGATTGTCTTGGCAATTTGCCAAGGTTTGCTTTCCTTAGCCATCGGGCATGAGCTCCCTGATGTGGTCGGGCCCCAGAGAAAGGGTCTCTGTACAGAGTGACACATGTGTCTTCTTTACCACAGGTTCTGGGGAGCAGCTTCCCTGGATTCTGAAAGCTTACTGCAACCTTCTCTCACTACCTCACCCCATGAGCTACTCTAGGTGTGATGGCTTAAGGTCTTTCAGACAGAGACCAGACTGCCGGATCAAATGTGCAAACCCTCACACCGAAAGGAATCTTTTGTGTACGATCCTTTGCGCTCCACAGACATAGGAGCCGTGCATGGGGAGCGGCAGAGCCCGCGCTCCGCTCTACTTCGGGGACACATCTAAGCCAGCAGACTGCAGAGGTGTTGGTGGCCTCATACGGCGACGATGACTCAGTGAAGACAGCCAACAGAGAGCACACAGACAGTGGGGATCAGAGCAGTCGAACCAGGGAAACGACCAATCCCAAGATCTAGGCAAGGCTGACGGCATCTCTGGACGGGCACGGAAATTCATGGGACATTGTATGGGTATGAAAATGAGAGCCCTGCAGATGAGGAGGGACATGTAATGGAAATCAGGAACAAAGACAGACACCTCAGCCTATGCAGCAGAAGGGAGTGTGAGTTGTCACATCTGCCTTGATTCCAATGTCCTGACTTTGGTCAGAAGCCCTAAGCAGGGCCTGAGATGAGGAACAAAGGGCAGGTCCATGTCTCAGCTGAGATCTGTGCTGAAAAGGGCATCCCAGAGCCTGACTCTGATCCCCATGTCTTCCGGGCTCCTCCACAGCGCTGACACCTCTCAGCGGAACCATGGGGTGGGAGAGCAAACATAGGGGGTCAGCTTGGGGGCTGAGTTGGAACTTTGTCAGCTTGACAATGGAGGACTCACTCGCTACGGCCAGAGCAGACGAACTGTCCATATCGTCGAATGAGTTTATGCCAGCCGCCGGAGAGGTCCCTTGCAGGTCAGCCAGGTCAGGAAGGCCTGAATAAGTCAGATAGCATTCATCCAGTGAGTCTCCTTGGGCGTCCTGCTCTTCCACCTCTGGAAGCTTTGTGCTGGGCCTGGGAGGGAGGGGAGAACTGGTCACGAAAACAAGAAGAGGAGACACCCCAGCATCCTACCGCTGTTAATGGGAGGCCGACTAGTAGAGTCGTTAGAGGAGCACAGCCACTACTCCCGGCAGAAACGACCCTCCTGTTTCAGGGACAGAGCATGGCTGCTAGGGGGAAGTACAGAGAGCCAGAGAGCAGAAGGATCTCGGGGTAGAGGCTACAGATCTAAGCTTCTGAGCAACAAACTGCAGGATGGTGGAATGGAAGTCGTGGCTCAGAGTACGCATCGAGCGTTTGAAAGGTGGCTTTGAAACTTTTGCATAAATTCTGTGTCCATGCCCTTCAGGGACCAAGTGAACACGGACTTTTAAAAGGCATCCTCAGCCTGGAGCGATCGTGTGTCTTCAGTGCCTCATTCTCTGACTACCGTGACGTGACGCGACGTGAAATTCTTCCTAGGCATTCTTTTTCTACAGTGCATCCTCAAATGTGGTAACACCGAGGAGGGAGACACAGCTCTGCCCCTCACTGTGGCTTTAGCAAAAGAAGAGAACAGGGCTATGCAGAGAATCCCACTGACTAATCAATTCACGCAGGTCAAGGGACTGCGGGTGACTGAAATGGAGGAGTCCAATAAAGGAACGTAGACGTGTGACACAGGGAAGACACCCATCATGGTTAAAGGAGATACTTTGTGATTGGAGAAGGCATGAAAGGGATATGTTAGTCAGTTTCTATTGGTTCCTTGAAACACAGTCCTTCAGTTCACCACGGAAATAACCCAGAATTCTTCAGAGTTACCTGGGGCGTATCGGGTCTTGGTCTTCTTCCTCCAAAAGATCATTATGACCTCCTAGAAGTACAGAGACAGGGCCAGTCACATGGAACAGATCGCCACTTGTACAGTAAAATCAAGGGTCCACTACAACTAGCACGCGGGCATAGTGATCCTTAGTGGGGGAGAGGTGAGTGTGCAAGAAGTCCTCCTGGGGGCCTCAGGGAGTGTCTTGGCAATTTGCCAAGGTTTGCTTTCCTTAGCCATCGGGCATGAGCTCCCTGATGTGGTCGGGCCCCAGAGAAAGGGTCTCTGTACAGAGTGACACATGTGTCTTCTTTACCACAGGTTCTGGGGAGCAGCTTCCCTGGATTCTGAAAGCTTACTGCAACCTTCTCTCACTACCTCACCCCATGAGCTACTCTAGGTGTGATGGTTTAAGGTCTTTCAGACAGAGACCAGACTGCCGGATCAAATGTGCAAACCCTCACACCGAAAGGAATCTTTTGTGTACGATCCTTTGCGCTCCACAGACATAGGAGCCGTGCATGGGGAGCGGCAGAGCCCGCGCTCCGCTCTACTTCGGGGACACATCTAAGCCAGCAGACTGCAGAGGTGTTGGTGGCCTCATACGGCGACGATGACTCAGTGAAGACAGCCAACAGAGAGCACACAGACAGTGGGGATCAGAGCAGTCGAACCAGGGAAACGACCAATCCCAAGATCTAGGCAAGGCTGACGGCATCTCTGGACGGGCACGGAAATTCATGGGACATTGTATGGGTATGAAAATGAGAGCCCTGCAGATGAGGAGGGACATTTAATGGAAATCAGGAACAAAGACAGACACCTCAGCCTATGCAGCAGAAGGGAGTGTGAGTTGTCACATCTGCCTTGATTCCAATGTCCTGACTTCGGTCAGAAGCCCTAAGCAGGGCCTGAGATGAGGAACAAAGGGCAGGTCCATGTCTCAGCTGAGATCTGTGCTGAAAAGGGCATCCCAGAGCCTGACTCTGATCGCCATGTCTACCGGGCTCCTCCACAGCGCTGACACCTCTCAGCGGAACCAGAGGTTGGGAGAGTGAACATAGGGGGTCAGCTTGGGGGCCGAGTGGGAGCTTTGTCAGCTTGACAATGGAGGACTCACTCGCTACTGCCAGAGCAGAAGAGCTGTCCATATCGTCGAATGAGTTTATGCCAGCCCCCGGAGAGGTCCCTTGCAGGTCAGCCAGGTCAGGAAGGCCTGAATAAGTCAGATAGCATTCATCCAGTGAGTCTCCTTGGGCGTCCTGCTCTTCCACCTCTGGAAGCTTTGTGCTGGGCCTGGGAGGGAGGGGAGAACTGGTCACGAAAACAAGAAGAGGAGACACCCCAGCATCCTACCGCTGTTAATGGGAGGCCGACTAGTAGAGTCGTTAGAGGAGCACAGCCACTACTCCCGGCAGAAACGACCCTCCTGTTTCAGGGACAGAGCATGGCTGCTAGGGGGAAGTACAGAGAGCCAGAGAGCAGAAGGATCTCGGGGTAGAGGCTACAGATCTAAGCTTCTGAGCAACAAACTGCAGGATGGTGGAATGGAAGTCGTGGCTCAGAGTACGCATCGATCGTTTGAAAGGTGGCTTTGAAACTTTTGCATAAACTCTGTGTCCATGCCCTTCAGGGACCAAGTGAACACGGACTTTTAAAAGGCATCCTCAGCCTGGAGCGATCGTGTGTCTTCAGTGCCTCATTCTCTGACTACCGTGACGTGACGCGACGTGAAATTCTTCCTAGGCATTCTTTTTCTACAGTGCATCCTCAAATGTGGTAACACCGAGGAGGGAGACACAGCTCTGCCCCTCACTGTGGCTTTAGCAAAAGAAGAGAACAGGGCTATGCAGAGAATCCCACTGACTAATCAATTCACGCAGGTCAAGGGACTGCGGGTGACTGAAATGGAGGAGTCCAATAAAGGAACGTAGACGTGTGACACAGGGAAGACACCCATCATGGTTAAAGGAGATACTTTGTGATTGGAGAAGGCATGAAAGGGATATGCTAGTCAGTTTCTATTGGTTCCTTGAAACACAGTCCTTCAGTTCACCACGGAAATAACCCAGAATTCTTCAGAGTTACCTGGGGGGTATCGGGTCTTGGTCTTCTTCCTCCAAAAGATCATTATGACCTCCTAGAAGTACAGAGAGACAGGGCCAGTCACATGGAACAGATCACCACTTGTACAGTAAAATCAAGGGTCCACTACAACTAGCACGCGGGCATAGTGATCCTTAGTGGGGGAGAGGTGAGTGTGCAAGAAGTCCTCCCGGGGGCCTCAGGGAGTGTCTTGGCAATTTGCCAAGGTTTGCTTTCCTTAGCCATCGGGCATGAGCTCCCTGATGTGGTCGGGCCCCAGAGAAAGGGTCTCTGTACAGAGTGACACATGTGTCTTCTTTACCACAGGTTCTGGGGAGCAGCTTCCCTGGATTCTGAAAGCTTACTGCAACCTTCTCTCACTACCTCACCCCATGAGCTACTCTAGGTGTGATGGTTTAAGGTCTTTCAGACAGAGACCAGACTGCCGGATCAAATGTGCAAACCCTCACACCGAAAGGAATCTTTTGTGTACGATCCTTTGCGCTCCACAGACATAGGAGCCGTGCATGGGGAGCGGCAGAGCCCGCGCTCCGCTCTACTTCGGGGACACATCTAAGCCAGCAGACAGCAGAGGTGTTGGTGGCCTCATACGGCGACGATGACTCAGTGAAGACAGCCAACAGAGAGCACACAGACAGTGGGGATCAGAGCAGTCGAACCAGGGAAACGACCAATCCCAAGATCTAGGCAAGGCTGACGGCATCTCTGGACGGGCACGGAAATTCATGGGACATTGTATGGGTATGAAAATGAGAGCCCTGCAGATGAGGAGGGACATTTAATGGAAATCAGGAACAAAGACAGACACCTCAGCCTATGCAGCAGAAGGGAGTGTGAGTTGTCACATCTGCCTTGATTCCAATGTCCTGACTTCGGTCAGAAGCCCTAAGCAGGGCCTGAGATGAGGAACAAAGGGCAGGTCCATGTCTCAGCTGAGATCTGTGCTGAAAAGGGCATCCCAGAGCCTGACTCTGATCGCCATGTCTACCGGGCTCCTCCACAGCGCTGACACCTCTCAGCGGAACCAGAGGTTGGGAGAGTGAACATAGGGGGTCAGCTTGGGGGCCGAGTGGGAGCTTTGTCAGCTTGACAATGGAGGACTCACTCGCTACTGCCAGAGCAGAAGAGCTGTCCATATCGTCGAATGAGTTTATGCCAGCCCCCGGAGAGGTCCCTTGCAGGTCAGCCAGGTCAGGAAGGCCTGAATAAGTCAGATAGCATTCATCCAGTGAGTCTCCTTGGGCGTCCTGCTCTTCCACCTCTGGAAGCTTTGTGCTGGGCCTGGGAGGGAGGGGAGAACTGGTCACGAAAACAAGAAGAGGAGACACCCCAGCATCCTACCGCTGTTAATGGGAGGCCGACTAGTAGAGTCGTTAGAGGAGCACAGCCACTACTCCCGGCAGAAACGACCCTCCTGTTTCAGGGACAGAGCATGGCTGCTAGGGGGAAGTACAGAGAGCCAGAGAGCAGAAGGATCTCGGGGTAGAGGCTACAGATCTAAGCTTCTGAGCAACAAACTGCAGGATGGTGGAATGGAAGTCGTGGCTCAGAGTACGCATCGAGCGTTTGAAAGGTGGCTTTGAAACTTTTGCATAAACTCTGTGTCCATGCCCTTCAGGGACCAAGTGAACACGGACTTTTAAAAGGCATCCTCAGCCTGGAGCGATCGTGTGTCTTCAGTGCCTCATTCTCTGACTACCGTGACGTGACGCGACGTGAAATTCTTCCTAGGCATTCTTTTTCTACAGTGCATCCTCAAATGTGGTAACACCGAGGAGGGAGACACAGCTCTGCCCCTCACTGTGGCTTTAGCAAAAGAAGAGAACAGGGCTATGCAGAGAATCCCACTGACTAATCAATTCACGCAGGTCAAGGGACTGCGGGTGACTGAAATGGAGGAGTCCAATAAAGGAACGTAGACGTGTGACACAGGGAAGACACCCATCATGGTTAAAGGAGATACTTTGTGATTGGAGAAGGCATGAAAGGGATATGTTAGTCAGTTTCTATTGGTTCCTTGAAACACAGTCCTTCAGTTCACCACGGAAATAACCCAGAATTCTTCAGAGTTACCTGGGGGGTATCGGGTCTTGGTCTTCTTCCTCCAAAAGATCATTATGACCTCCTAGAAGTACAGAGAGACAGGGCCAGTCACATGGAACAGATCACCACTTGTACAGTAAAATCAAGGGTCCACTACAACTAGCACGCGGGCATAGTGATCCTTAGTGGGGGAGAGGTGAGTGTGCAAGAAGTCCTCCCGGGGGCCTCAGGGAGTGTCTTGGCAATTTGCCAAGGTTTGCTTTCTTTAGCCATCGGGCATGAGCTCCCTGATGTGGTCGGGCCCCAGAGAAAGGGTCTCTGTACAGAGTGACACATGTGTCTTCTTTACCACAGGTTCTGGGGAGCAGCTTCCCTGGATTCTGAAAGCTTACTGCAACCTTCTCTCACTACCTCACCCCATGAGCTACTCTAGGTGTGATGGTTTAAGGTCTTTCAGACAGAGACCAGACTGCCGGATCAAATGTGCAAACCCTCACACCGAAAGGAATCTTTTGTGTACGATCCTTTGCGCTCCACAGACATAGGAGCCGTGCATGGGGAGCGGCAGAGCCCGCGCTCCGCTCTACTTCGGGGACACATCTAAGCCAGCAGACAGCAGAGGTGTTGGTGGCCTCATACGGCGACGATGACTCAGTGAAGACAGCCAACAGAGAGCACACAGACAGTGGGGATCAGAGCAGTCGAACCAGGGAAACGACCAATCCCAAGATCTAGGCAAGGCTGACGGCATCTCTGGACGGGCACGGAAATTCATGGGACATTGTATGGGTATGAAAATGAGAGCCCTGCAGATGAGGAGGGACATTTAATGGAAATCAGGAACAAAGACAGACACCTCAGCCTATGCAGCAGAAGGGAGTGTGAGTTGTCACATCTGCCTTGATTCCAATGTCCTGACTTCGGTCAGAAGCCCTAAGCAGGGCCTGAGATGAGGAACAAAGGGCAGGTCCATGTCTCAGCTGAGATCTGTGCTGAAAAGGGCATCCCAGAGCCTGACTCTGATCGCCATGTCTACCGGGCTCCTCCACAGCGCTGACACCTCTCAGCGGAACCAGAGGTTGGGAGAGTGAACATAGGGGGTCAGCTTGGGGGCCGAGTGGGAGCTTTGTCAGCTTGACAATGGAGGACTCACTCGCTACTGCCAGAGCAGAAGAGCTGTCCATATCGTCGAATGAGTTTATGCCAGCCCCCGGAGAGGTCCCTTGCAGGTCAGCCAGGTCAGGAAGGCCTGAATAAGTCAGATAGCATTCATCCAGTGAGTCTCCTTGGGCGTCCTGCTCTTCCACCTCTGGAAGCTTTGTGCTGGGCCTGGGAGGGAGGGGAGAACTGGTCACGAAAACAAGAAGAGGAGACACCCCAGCATCCTACCGCTGTTAATGGGAGGCCGACTAGTAGAGTCGTTAGAGGAGCACAGCCACTACTCCCGGCAGAAACGACCCTCCTGTTTCAGGGACAGAGCATGGCTGCTAGGGGGAAGTACAGAGAGCCAGAGAGCAGAAGGATCTCGGGGTAGAGGCTACAGATCTAAGCTTCTGAGCAACAAACTGCAGGATGGTGGAATGGAAGTCGTGGCTCAGAGTACGCATCGAGCGTTTGAAAGGTGGCTTTGAAACTTTTGCATAAATTCTGTGTCCATGCCCTTCAGGGACCAAGTGAACATGGACTTTTAAAAGGCATTCTCAGCCTGGAGCGATCGCGTGTCCTCAGTGTCTCATTCTCTGACTATGGTGACATGACGTGACGTGAAATTTTTCCTAGGTTTTCTTTTTCTACAGTGCATCCTCAATGTGGTAACACTGAGGAGGGAGACACAGCTCTGCCCCTCACTGTGGCGAAAGAAGAGAACAGGGCTATGCAGAGAATTCCACTGACTAATCAATTCATGCAGGTCAAGGGACTGTGGGTGACTAAAATGGAGGAGTCATTAAAGGAACGTTGATGTGTGACACAGGGAAGACACCCATCATGGTTAAAGGAGATACTTTGTGATTGGAGAAACTTTGAAAGAGATATGTTAGTCAGTTTCTACTAGTTCCCATCATATGCAGTATTTCAGTTTCACCACTGATATATCAAGGCATGATCCTTCAGAGTTACCTGGGGCATATCATATCTTCACGTTCTTCCACCTCATGATGGAATTGATATTCTGTAAAGAAATACAGACAGTCTCAGTGAGTAGGAAGATCCCTCTTTGTCCATTCATAATCCATTGTCTGATGCAACTCAGGCACTCAGATTTGCTTAATGTGAGGACAGGTTTACTGAAAATTATATTTGAGGGTGCCTCCTGGATTGCCTTGCAGGAACTGCCTTGATTTCCTGGCCTGAGCCATTGGGTGGGATATCATCATCACAGTTTTCACCATTGGGAGTCTGTGGAATGACTTTAACTTCTCTTTTCTCACAGATTCTGGGAAGCCGGCCTCCTTCCATTGTATAAAGATTACTGCAGTATTCAGCCTTCTCTCATCGGATGCCGAGTTGCGGAAGGCTTAGTGGAACTTATACACTGAGCCTGAAGACATGGAAGGCAACTATAAAACCTCAACTTCATGTGAGTCTTTGGTGCTGCACAGAATGTTGCCCCAATTCATGTTTGGGTAGGGGGGAGGAATGGTGAGTCACAGCTGTGCTTCTGGAAACACACAAAGAAGGTATCAGTGGAAGCGCTGGTGGTGGGTTTTCAGAGAACCATTTAGGAAGGCAAGCCATCCTAAAGGAGATAGAGAATGGGGCTGAGAAGAGCAAAACTTGTTAACCTTGGACAAGAATGCCAATTGACTGCTTCAGGCTTGGGTTCCTGAAGGACCTGGCTCAGAGATGAAATGGACAGGTTATTAAAGGTGAGAAAAGAAATTTCATCCAAATTAGGTCTGACAGATACCTTCTCTGGTCCTCTTGCTGAGGTGAGTTGAGTGTATGGTGCCTGACATGGGCCCAGGGACCTGACGGAGAAGACAGGGAGACATGGACATCCCCTGGGAGTAGGAAAAGAGCCACGTCCCCTGGCCCACCTGATGTCTGGGCTTCAAACTGAGTCCTAAAGCCCAGTTCAGCTCAGTATGTCTCTCTGGGGTCTGACCACAGGGATGAGCTCTCTGGGCACAGCAGAGGTCTGGGGTACAAGGATTAGGAGATCTCTGTGGGTGTCCAGTTGGAGCTTTATCACCTTGACAATGGAGTACTCACTGGCCACTTGCAGAGAGGAACAGACTTGTGTGCCCTCAGGTGAGAAGATGGCGGAACTTCTGTAAGGCCAGTAGGAGTCAGAGAGGTCGGGAAGCACTGAGTATGTCAGATAGCGTTCATCCGGAGTGTCCCGTGAGGTGTCCCGCTCTAGCAGCTGTGTGCCGAGCCTGCAGGGTGGAGACAACTGAACATTAACCTCAGAGGGATCTGAATGCTATGTCCTGTCTGGCTTTGATGGAAAGCAGAAGGGAGTGGTCCAGAAAGCAAAGAGGTTGAGCCATGAGAGAGAGAAAGAACTCTTCTTGTGTTTGTGGGCCAAGGTGTGTTTGTCACAGGGGTAGCAGATAGGAAGGACAATAAGTGCTCAGGACACAAGCCACCAAGCTTGTGAAGAAAGAGGCTGAATGATCTCTGTGCCATCCAGCCCTGACTCACTGTGTACAGAGTCCCCGAATGGCGGCTTTCCCCATTCATTCAATAGCTTTGAGTTCGGCACCTAGTGGCCGAGCGTTGGCTGCTCTGGGGGGCAGGACGCTGTCCCCGGAACCTCGTGCCGCAAAGGCCTCTTTCTCTCAATGTTGTGCCTTGATAGAGCATGTTGTCTCGTGACTATGGTATTTTCATGCTCTGCACACATGTCAGCCTACTAAGTGCAACAGGCAGAAAGTAGACATGCGTGTCTGTCTAGAGCACAAAGTGGAGAATGAGCGAGGACAGTGAACCCTCTGACGTTTTAGTTCAGCTGGGTCAGCTGAGTGTGGGTTACTCAAATAGAGAAGGGCTTCTGAAATGGGGAGCAATCCAAGTACCACAATGAAGACCGAAAACGTGGTGAAAACGGATCATTGGTCATTGACCCAGTGGGTAATAGAGCTCTCTCTCTTGAGCACTTTCTGCTTTTCTCTGGTTGCCTCTTTGGAATTCACAGCCCCTTACTATTCAGAATTACCTAGGGGCAACGGATTCCTGGCCTTTCAGCCCCTCCTGATCCATTTGGTTGTCTGCAAAGGAACAAAGAGAAGGAGTTACAGGAAGAAGATTCCCCTTCACAGATGCCCACTCCTTTGTCCCCTGTAGCCCAGGGCAGAAATACAAGCAGCGTAATTACAGGCCACTGTGAGACAAATCATCCCAGAGAGCTTAGGTAGGGCCCTGTAAGCCATCACTGGGATTGCTCTCTTGAGCCATTCAACAAATGTCCCTGAAGTGTCAGGCCATCCTCACAGCATCCTGTCTTGAGTCTGTGCAGACAACAAACTGATTCTTCTTCCCTGAGGTTGTGGGGAAGTCCCTGGCTGCTTCCTAGAGGGTT
Source organism: Meles meles (assembly GCF_922984935.1). Classification (NCBI taxonomy): domain Eukaryota; kingdom Metazoa; phylum Chordata; class Mammalia; order Carnivora; family Mustelidae; genus Meles; species Meles meles. The sequence continues at coordinate 31,483 of NW_025721342.1, forward strand.
GTTGCATTATGTAGGCTTTTTCCACCTGAAATGCTGTAGGTTAATGGTTTAGCGGAATCAGCCATTGAGATTAAAGCAATGAATGAAATCTACACAGCATCAAACCAGAATAATCTTCCAAGCTGCAAAGAAACGGGCTGTGTATGGGGGAGGGAAGTTTCAGGATCCTGCCTTGCTCCAGAGAAACATACACTGTACGATAGTCAGTGTTGTTTCTTTTTTTCCTTCTTCTTCTTCTTCCTCATCGTCGTCATCGTCGTCCCCCTCGTGGTCGTAATTTTCTGTTAAAGAAATCCAGAATTGTCCCTTCAGCTGTTTCCCACATCACTGCTCTAAGCACAGCGGCTCTAATGGCCCTAGAGACGGAAGTGACTTGGCACGACTAGAGAGTCTTCTGAGCTGAAGGCAGTGTCATTAGGAATTGCTGTGACCTGGGTTTCTGATCCATCAGAAAGGTGTCTCTGATTCGGAGGATCAGCTCCACTGAACCTGGACAACTCCTTCTACTGTCTCTTGTTGTCCATGTCAGGGGATGCTCGTCCAGGGTCAATCTTGACTTCTGCAAATCGTGTCGTGCAGTGTGCCCCAAGTCCCACCGCCCGCGCAGACCCTCTGTGCGTTCACGGCTCTCACACGGAGCCTCTTCCTCGTCCTCATGACAGGACCACCCCCTGTCCCCCATTCCCCACCAGGGACTTCATGGACGCCCTCATGGGCTTCAGTGTCCTCAAGGGGACATCTGTCTATGAAAAGTGTTCCAGTCTCCACTGGGTTCCCACCTCCAGGTCCTACTGCATCCAGTACGTCATCCAACTCCACACTGTCAGGGCCTTTCTCTTAGGTCTGAAGTGCATTCAGTAATTTTCCCATCTGGTCACTACAGTGGCAACAGATTATTTGATGTACATGCCAGATGAGGGGACAGCTACGGAGAAAGGAAAACTCACTCTCTCCCCTAGACTTCATACAAACCAGGCTCAGTCTGGGAATCTCCCCCTTCTGCAGGGATCCTTGCACACTAACAAGGATCCCTCCTGTCACATTCCCCTTTCTGGGCTCTAACACTGGTCGATGCTTCCTCCTACCCCAAAGGCTGTGTCCCATTAGGGAGGAAGCAGGCAGGTGGACCACTGCGATGTGCCCCCCGTGCATTGCCTCCCTCTGCTACCACCTCCCAGTCCTGGTCCTCTCATGGCCCCGTGTGCGATGGGGAACCCAGGACAGCCGCTGCCAAGAGTGTGAGGGCAGGCGGGGAGTCTCTTGGCTGCCCAGGGACTCGGAGCAGCACAGTGCAGTCAGGGGTCTGTGGCCGTCTTACCTGGGTTGAGCATTCGGGCAAGGCACTTGGCCAACCTGCGTCCCTCAGCCAGTTGCCCTTGCAAGCCCTGCCCTTGGGAATGCTCGGCGCCATCATGGGTGAGGAGGGCGTCCAGGTGCTGAACGAGCTGTTGGGAAACATCTTTCCCTTCCCGCAGCTTCGTATATAAACGTGTCAATTCTTTATCCTGGTCTTTAATTAGCAGATGACATCGCCTAAGGTGGGACACAGAAAATGTTCTAAAATGCAAAGGTTTGAACAATAGGTAAGAGCTTTCATAGAGATTTCTGGCGGGATTTCCCAATGAGCCCTCAAAGCCGAATTCTGGCCTGTGTGGTGACCTGTCTGTGGCACCGAAAGTAGAAGGTTAATCAAGCCTTCCTCTGGATCAGAGTGTGCTCCTGTTCATGCCCTGGACATCCCGTGCATCTTTCTTCCTGTCCTCCAGGACACACTTCAGAGAGATGCCCCTTCAGCTGGTGACTTGGGGCACACGCATTTGCCTGGAAATCTCCATAGAGGGCAGCGTGCCGTGAATGGACACCGTGCCAGACCCAGAAGCATGGACAGTACGGCTGGTGTTAACTGGTGTGCTCAGGAGGATGGCAGGGTCAAAAAGACAGCATTTGCGGGAAGAGAGGATATCAGGGTGTCGTCAGCCAGGTCCTGACCGTGTGAAAGGTAAATGAAGTGTTGATCTCATAACATTGTTCATGTGCTCACTGTGCCAAAGGTCACAAATTGTCCCTTGCCCCTTGAATTTGGTGACTTTGATATTCTTTTTAAAAAGAGAATGAGGCTCTGAGTCACTGGAGTCCATCGTGTACCAATCACTGTGGTCTCAGTTGTCTTAGATATGTTCGTATAATGTGCCTGCCATGACAGTTTCTGCCCTTGTCCGGGCCCAGACTTGCTGCTGCCGCCAGTCCGAGAGACCCACAGCTTCCCTCCAGCCTCCCACACAGAGCCCTCCTTACCTGAGCTGCTCAGGCAACGTGTCTGCCCGCTTGCCCTTCTCGCACAGCACCTTCTCCCCCAGCACGGATCTGATGAGGTCGCTGGACTGTTCACACTCTGAGAAACAGAGATGCCTGCCTCAGTGGAAAGCTGGACATGCTGCTATGCTCGCTGCTTTCAAGGGAGGAGGCAGGCTGCACCCCGGGACGAATGGAACCCGGCAACCAGGCTGTGTGCTGGGAGCTCCACGCCTCATTCCGGAGTCTCCCAACTACAACACACTGGATCACTCCCCGTTTTAGAGGCCAGGAAAGAGCCATCCCGAGACACAGAGAGGAGCTCCACTCCATGATGAACTGGTATTTGGCAGAATCAGAATTCGTATCCCCTGACACCAGCCGCAATCTTGGCCACTCTAGCAAGCCTCGCTGCCTCTTCATTAAACACTAAGGAGGGACCTTAAGTAAAGCCCCCGGGATTCCAGGACCAATGGGTCCCCTGAGCTGGGATTTCTGTACTGCACAAGTGTTTCCACGGTAAAACTTCCTCCAGATAGACCAGTGAAAACTAGAAGGCAGGAAACCAGAGGGACCTGCAAGGAACATGGCCAAATCCTAATAAAGTTTATGTAAGTAGAAGCAGTAGAATTAGGAACAGAGTTTACATGCTTCCAGGCTTTGCTTTGAGAGCTTTAAGAGAAATTCCTCAGTACTCATTCTGACTCAGAGACGTAGGACGCAGGATGGTAGTAGTCTAACAGAGAGGGAAACTGAGACACCGGAAGATAGGCAGCAGGGATTGGAGTCCAGGCGGACTGACCCGGAGCCCATGCTCTTCCCTTTTGTGCTGTGTTCCCTCCACCCCAAGCCCTCGGGTGGTCACTGTTTTCATCATCGTCACAACTGCTTTCCCTCAGTTAGGTGACGGTGTCCGGAAAGTTGGCTTGTCAACTTTCAACACTTGGCTTGTCCTTCCATGGAAGGTCATCATCTCTTCCCTTTCCTAAAGAGCAGGTTTCAATTCTTACTTTTTGCCACCTCAGTTGTTTTTAAGTCTACCTTCCCTTGCCGTGTGGAAGACAAAGTGTGAGAAAATGGCCAAAATTCAGCCTCAGCATTGTCAGGATTCCTTCCTGTCATTGGGTTGTGCGCATGCCCCGATCTCCGGGTTCCTTCTGTCTCCGAAGCCCCCTCCTCATGAACAGGCAGCTGAGCTCCCCAATTCACGCTGCCTGTGGGAGAGGACCTACCGCACACAGTGGCCTGGCCGGTTTCTGGGTCTGTATTGTCCCCCACTCACCCTCATTCTCACTTGGCCAAGCATCTAGTGGCCTCGGCCTGGGCCTGCTGACTTTGCCCCGTCACTGAAGGTTCTCCAGCTCAGGGGTAGACAGAGGAGGTAGCACAGATTGTCTTATGTTCCCCAAAATGCTGCCAGCCTTACCGCCGGGCTTCACATGGCCTCCATGGACATGGAAAGGAAAACCTTGAGCACGGGATCCCTGTCAGCTGGGGAGTCCCTGTGTGGATGGCGGCCCTCATGGATACCGCAGTTTCAGGGAAGGCCGACCTCACCTCCATGTCCTTGAAAGCACGTAGCGTCACCTATTCCTTCCCCACAACCCGGTGCCAACTTGAGCATCAGTGTATTTCCGCAGGGCAGCCAGCTCGGTGCTTTGCCAGTGGGACATCGGAGAACTGACACCTGATGGAGTTCCTTAGTCCTACGGCAACTGAGATGAAGGACTGCTACAGGACAGACAGGTCTGTCTGTCTGTCTCTGGGTGTGCACCAGGAATCAATAACTGCGATGGAAACTCTCAGCCACCCTCTAGGTCACTGCTAACCTGGGGAGGATGCTAACATACTTCTCTTCTGTTTACCCATCCTCAGCAAACGGAGGGTCAAATTCCCACTTCTACCTTCACGGACTGTGGTCAGAATGAAATTTGTGGTGTCATTGGAAATGGGGAGACAGCATCTGGAGAGGCTTTGCATTTCTCAGAAGGAGTACACCCAGCTATGGCTTTGGGGACCAAGACTTTGCAGGACTTACTGTATTTCTGCAGTTGGTTGGCCAGGGAGTAGGCCGTAGCTTCGGCTACAAGGAATTTCTCCTTGAGGTCTAGGAAGTCCTGGCTGGTTTGTTCCAGCTGCAACCGAAGCTGCCGGTTGACTTCCTGGAGGCTGCTTTCTGCCCCTGCCTGCGACAGAGGGCCAGGATGGGCTTCCATGGCGACCTGTGGCAGAAGAGGTAGCGCTGGGGACCGAGGAGAAGAAACCCTAGCCCATGGTGAGTTAAAAACCAGTGACATCAAGTCGGTTGAATCAGGACTGAAGGGTGAGGTTACCGGAATCCTTTACTTACTGTTGGCAACGCTTGGAGCAACAGCCCACAGCACTTGAGAGACAACCAAGGGTCAAGACGCCAGAGGTGGGAGCCGAAGGCACTGCTCGTAGCTCCGACGCCAACCGGAATGACCGAGGGAGCACCCAGAATGCCGGCTAGTGGGCTGCACTTGCACTAACAGAATGGAATGTCCAGGGTGTCCGTGGAACCTGGGGAGCCCCTGCCTTCCAGTTGCCGAGGCCATGCTGATACACAAGGCTGCCTGGCCCACCCCTCAGTGGCCACTCTCTGTAGTTGTCTACCTTTGTGCTGACACCACAGATCCCATCTGTTTCCAAAACATTGTCTCAGCATAGTTCTCATTGTTCGTTCTCTTATGTGTGTAGAATAATGTCAGGCAGAAATAGCATCCCAAGAAGTTTTCTTTGTTCTTTTTCTTTTCTTCTTTCTCTTTATTTCTTGGAGAGAGAGAATGGGGGCATGCGTAGAGGGAAAGTGTGTGATAAGGGTCTCAGGGTCACAACCCATGAGACCATGACCCGATCCTAAACCAAGAGTCCGATGCTCAACCAAAGGAACCACTCAGGCACCCTTCCCAACAGGTGTTCTTAAGGGCTCTCATGAACTCATCCCACTTCTCAACAGCGGTTCAACAGATCTTAAGGCTTTTCTAGTGAGGGACGTTTCTAAAGTCAAAGACTCTCTTGGATGTTCTTCTCCAGGTCTTCGCTAAGTTTTTTCTCTACCGATTAAAACACAAGAGAAACATGCTAGCAGTTTAGCCAAGTGTGGCATCAGGCTCCCAGGTCCATGGGGAGTCCGCTTCTCCCTCTGGCCTTCTCCCCTCTCGTGCTCTCTGTCATTCTCTCTCGCATGCTCTGCCCTCCTTAAATAAATAAATAAATAAGTAGATAAAGTCTTACAAAATGAAAAACAGAAAGGGAAGAAACTGTTTCTTGTCCCAATTCTCTCAGTATTCTTCTCACTGCATGTCTGTGTTAGGTAGACTTGTTTTCCCTTTAGGTGGCCATTTCATTTCCGTTTCCTTAGCTATTGACTTAAACTAAGAGTGGAACTACTGTGTCATTTGGAACCCTGTGTTTAACTTTTTGAGGAACTGCCAACCTCCTTTCCAAAGCAGAACAAGGACACCCTTTTTACATTCCCACCAGGAATGTGTAAGAATTCCAGTTCTCTACAAGCTTCCCGACACATGTATTGTCTCTTTGCTTGAAGTCATGCTGATGGGAGTGACGTGGGATCTCACCGTGCTTTAGATTTGTATTTTCCTAAGGACAAATGAAATTGAGCATCTTTTCATGTGTTCATTGTTGCAAAGGTATTGTCCTTTCGAGAACATCTATTCAAGCTCTCTTCCCCATTCCTATATTGGCTGTCTTTTTACCAACTGCTTAGTTGTAGGAGGGTTCTTTCCATGCATTGTAGATAGTGGACCTCATCAGATATACAATTAAAACTACTTCTCCCATTCTGTGGATTGTCTTTTCACTTTACGTCCTTGATAGTGTCCCTTGAAACAAAAAGCTTTGAACATGATGACTTCTAGTTGATCTGTTTATTCTTGGGTTGCTGTTGCGGTTTGCAACCAGCTTCCAACCCCAAATCATGAAGATGTAGAACGCTATGTTCCTCCAAACATGGCCTTTGAATGAGAACTAGCCTGCATTTGAGTAGTTGGTGGACATTACTTAGTACCGCCTCGTGAGTGTTGATTGATATTTCTCTCAATTGATATTCAGGCGCCTGTTTTCCCTCCTGTGGAGGGTGCTATGGCCTGTAACAGAGATTTAGGAAATGGTATCTGTCAACATCCTGGCTTAGATTCAGGGGTGAATCCTGGTTCTGCAGTGGAGCTGGTCTTAAACTCATGCACAGTTTCACAAATTGCTCAGGCCCTTTAGAGCTGAGTCGTTGTTGATCTTTCTGAGGAACACTTGTCTGCTAGTCCAGATCATCTAGGGCCAGAGTGGACTTTCTCAGTGCCCTCCACACGGAGAAGACTGCCAGGATTTGACCTAGTCAAGACTTTCATCTCTGGTCTATTCGAATGGAAACTCGACCTGCTTCAGGGTTTTGGGAACGTTGTTCCATGCAAGTTGGTTCTTCTCCATTTTTTTTTAATGTATACATGATTTCTTCCTGGATAAGGGGAAAGGATATTTATTTCAGAACAGGCTGTCTGTTCTTTGCCAGTTGTCTGTCTGTGCTTTTGAAATTGTGTAAAGGAGAATTCCAGGTCAGCTATCTTCTATGCAAAAAGTACAGTTCCTGTACAGTGTCAGGTGATCATACTTAATATTAGGAACTCTCTTGTTACTCAGATGGTATAGTTTCCTGATGAGAAAAAAAATACTCAGGAAGATGACAGAGCTTCCCAAGACCTTTGTCATGGGTCACAGGTCACAGATGTAGTGAAGAGAGGAGCGAGCATTCGAAACCATTTGTGGAGGCACCTGTTTGGCTCAGACAGATAAGCATCCAAGTCTTAATCCCAGTACAGGTCTTGATCTCAGGGTCCTGAACTGGAACCCCATGTTGGGTCCCGGCTTAGAAGAAAAAAAGAAAAAAGAATAAATAAAAAGAAAAGAAGAAAAAAGAAACCAATGAAGCAGGTATCCCATTGGGTTTTCCTATGCTTATTAAGCAATTACCCTATGCTATGGTATCTCATTGTATACTGATTTCTTTCCCTCATGACTAAGGAGTTGTGTGTCTCTTCATGTACTAGTATTAGAACCAATGATGTGTCTTGTTTTGTGAAGTTTCATTTCGAGTCTTTCAGCCATTTCTTTTATTCTGTTGATTATCTTCTCAGACTAGATGATACCCAATTCTGGAGAAAAGTCCTTTGTCAGAGAGAAACATGCTTCTATACCGTGGCTTCCCTTTATGTTCTCTTGAGGTTGAGAGAAAGATAGATAAATTCATTTTCGTATCCCAGGAAATGATTCATTGCCTCCTTTGAGCTTGCCAATCATATCGTTGATATATTTTTGGGAAAAATCAAAACTACTTATTAAATTTCAGGGTATGAAAGGTCTGTTTTGTATTTTAAACTGTTTCCCCAGGGACGTTGAGATACAATGTCCAAGCAGTAAAGTGTATATAATTAAAGGCCTACGTGTACTAAGTTTGAACATATATGCATCACCCCAGTAGTGGATGTGTCTATTGCCCCACAAGTTTCCTTGTCCTTCTAGCAATTCCTCCCTCCCATTCACACGTGAGGAAAGCATCGATTGGCCTTCTGTTACAGTAGAATTATTTGCAGTTTCAAAGGTTTTCTATTAACGAAATTGTATGCTATGTAGATTATTTTGTTTTGATGTTTTTTGGCTCTGGGGAATTATCAGAGCAAGAGAAAATGTCTTCCCATAGTGTTATGTATGCAAAGAGATTACTCTGCGAAACTGAACAGTATTCCATGAGCTGGATATGTCACAATTTGTGGTGGTCATTCCTCTGTGGATGGAGATGAATGACAATTAGAAATAGACAGTAGCGTCTTGGGGATGTACCTTTTCTTTTTTCATTTGAGTGGAACGGTGATGGTCTATGGTCGGTATAGGTCTAATATTTTGAAGACTTTCCTGACTGTTAGGGTGCCTGGGTGACTGAGTCAGGAAGCATCTGCCATTGATTCGGGCTCAAGTCATGACCTCATTGGTGGTGAGACAGAGCCCCCGGTAGGGCTCAGTGTTCAGCGGGGAGTCTACTTGAGTTTCTGTGCCTCTCCTTCTCCCTCTGCCCCTCCCTCCACTCACTTTTACTCTTTCTGTCTCTAGTCAATCAACCATTAAAAAAAAAAAAAAGAATTTCCAAACTATTTTCTGCAGTGGTTTCAGACTTTAACATTCCCATGCACAGTGTTTGAGAAATCTAGCTCCCGCACCTCCTTGCTACGACTCAGAATGGAGATTCCATTCATTTTTGCCATTTTCATTGGTAGATAGTGGTTTAAATTTGTATTTTCCTAATAACTAATGATATAGTTCGTGCCATGCTCTTACATGCCTTCCATGTGTATTCTTTGCTAAAGTGCTTTTACAAATCCTTAAATTCATTTTATTTTATTTCCTTTTTAAAAGATTTCATTTCTTTCTTTGCAGGAGAGGGAAGGAGAGCAAGAGCGGGGCTGTGGGGTGGGGTGAGGAGGCCAGAGGGAGAGGAGACGCACACTCCCTGCTCAGCGGGAAGACTGATGGAGGGGGGCGGGGATTAGACCCCAGGACCCTGAGATGGTGACCTGAGCCAAAGGCAGCCGCTTCACCAACTGAGCCACCCAGGCAGTTTTCTTTGACCCATTTCAGAGTGGATTGTGTGTCTTCTTCCTATTGACTTTTGAGAGTTCTTTCAATGTTCTCTTAGGAGACCTTCAGCAGATATGGAAATTACACCTAGTTTCTCCTTATGTGTGACATGACTTTGCATTCTCTCACCAATGTCTTCTGAAGCACCAAAGTTTGAAATTGTGATGCAGTCCAGTGTATCAATTTGTTCTTTCATTAATGAGAATTTTGGTATCATTTCTAAGAAATCAATGGCCAGGGCCTCCTGGGTGACTCAGTTGGTGAAGCATCTGCCTTCGGCTCAAGACGTGATTCTGGGCTCTGGGATCCAGCCCTGGGCTGAGCTCCTTGTTCAGCAGGGAGCCTGTTCCTCCCTTTCCCAGTGCTTCTACCCTGTTTATGCTCTCTCACTCTGCTCCATAAAGAAATAAAATCTAAAGAAAAAAAAATAGAAATGCTTCTCAGCAACATTTGGCATTGTCTTTTGTACAGAATCACCCTCATTCGTGGAAAACGGTCTCTGGTTTGGCATACATTGCCCTGCAGACTAATCACATTGATGACCGTTTTATGGGCTTATGAACCATGCATGTGTCTTCTTTGGTAGCACGGGTATCCGAGTCTTATGCTGGCTTTTTATTAACAGTGTGTTCCTTCTGCCCATTCAGTGAGTTCTAGTACCCTTACGTCTTGCGAATGGGAGTCCTCATGAGGTCTTTAATCCGCAAATATTGTCTCCTTCTCGGTGGCTTCTCTGTTCCTTTTCTCAGTGGTAACGTTGGATGCAACAAGGTTGTTCACCTTAAGTTTTCCTCTTCCATATTTTACTCTTGCTCTAGTGACAGAACTCTTCACTTAATGCAAAGTCCTGACCATTTTCTATTGCGTAATCACCTTGAATGGTTGCTATGGCTCTTCTCCTTAAGTCTGTGACCATTTTGAGTTCATGGCTGCGAAAGGGGTGGTTTTCAGCAACCACTGTGTGGGAAGTTTGTCCTGCCAGGGGCAAGAGAACTGAGAGGTAACTTGGTTTCTGAGTTAGTCTCCCCCAGGTCTGGAAAGGAGATTTCGCCCTCCTCTACCTATTAACGGACATCTGAATGCCTTTGGGGAGGGGAGTTGAATGGGTCTGGTTGTCATATATGGCACTTACACCTCATTCTCGTGGACTGGGTAACTGGGTGCAAAGTAGCTCCAGGAGCCCAGGGCAGTGCTAGTCAGAGGTGTCTTTAGGAGCACAGACACACTGAGAGCCAGAGAGGATTCCCCGGAAAGGATAAAAGAGATCCCAGGGGATGTGGTATGGTTTCCTACAGGGTCTTCCATCAGTGGGTGGGAAACAGGACTCCCCCACACCAGCAACTCAGGAAACATGCCCAGAGGGAGTAGAGCAGATGGAAGGCAATTCCCAGAGTTTGATCTATTTTTGCCAACATGAAATGACGATATGTGCCTGGATATGTACCTGGTGCATGAAAGGACACATGGCTGGCTCAGTCAGTAGAGTGTGCCACTCTTCACCTCAGGGACCCCATGTGGATGATGGAGACTAGCTCGAAAACAAAAACAAAAACACATGCAGAAAATACAAAACACAGCAAAACAAACAATAAAGAAAAAATAAATAGGTACGTGCATCAGGAATCCGGAAATATCCCCCCCGCACCCCCCCGCAAGAAAAGGACTGGGCCAGGGTGATGGGAGGCTCAGTTAGTGAAGCGGCTGCCTTCAGCTCAGGTCATGATTGCAGGGTCCGGGGATCAAGCTCACATGGAGACCTTGCTCGGCAGAGAGCCTGCTTCCCTCTCTTTCCCTCTGCCTGCCACTCTGCTTACTTGTGCTGTCTGTCTCTCTGCCAAATAGTAAATAAAAACTTTTAATAAATAAAGGAAAGAAAGAAAGGAAGGAAGAAGAAAGAAACAAAGAAAGAAAGAAAGAGAAAGAAAGAAAGAAAAAATGTAGGTTGGGGCAGCTTTGTCCTTGCAGATCAAGAGCCATTTTGAGCCCTTGGAGAATCCTAATTGTTGCTATACATTTCCCAAGAAAAACCCAGAGACCGTACGTACCTTTTTAGTATTTGCGGGGTTTCCCATGTGCACTCAGAAGTGCACTGGCCAACTAAAGTCGGCACACTAAGAACAGCAGGAGACCAAGAAACAGAATGTTCCCTGGATGCTCCACATTATTGTCTGCCCTCACTGCAGTCTCACTGGAAATGGGAAAGGGCAATTGAAATCCCTGGTAGTCAACACAGGTTAGGGGAAAAAAAATGGAAGGTTTGGGTGCACAGTTTAAATTACTGTATTCTCGGATTGAACTTGAAGGCAAGTGGAGACCCTGTTGAAGGTTTTCTGGCTTCTGTGGTGGAGATGAGGGCTAACACACAAAAGAGTTGTACTCGTCAGAGTAACTTTGGTAACTTAGTATCTTTCCCATTGACAGAGTTTTCTTTCAATCTTCTGATCCCATGGTCTCCTGCTTGAGTCTACACATATTTGTGCAAGGAAGCTGATGTCAATACCACACATAAAATCTATACCACCAAATGTCACAGTGCTCATTCTTAATGGTACATTGGGCCCATTTCTAAGTGCCTGTAGCTACGTTGTGGCTGACTCCGAAGGCAGCCCATTGTACCATGTGTGCACTTCTCTCTGGCCCCACCTCTAGAGTAAGCAGTGCTTCGGAGCTGTCTCCATTCCTGGGGAAGGATGTGGGTCAGGTAGGAAGTGAAGAGAAATGGAGGGTGGACTAGGCAACAGGAACAGGAAAGGACGCCTATAAGTTGGTTGATTCCAGAGAGGACAATTGCACTGTTTTTTTTTTTTAATTTGGTTTTTTAATTTGTATTTATTTTTTTAATTTCCTTTCAGTGTTCCAGAATTCATTGTTTATGAGCCACACCCGGTGCTTCATGCAATACATGCCCTCCATAACACCCAACACCAGGCTCACGCAATGTTTTTAAAAAGTATTTTGTTTCCTTATTTGAGAGAGAGTGCTTGAGAGAGCAGGAGTGGTGGCCGGGGGGAGAGTGGGTGAGGGGGAGAAACAGACTCACCACTGAGCAGGGAGCTGGACATGGGGCCTATCCCAGGACCCTGGGATCCTGACCTGAGCCAGAGATTGACACTGAAACAAATGGGTTGATGGGCAGAAGGAGAAGGAGAAAGAAGGCAGATAGAGAGAAAGAAAGAAGGAGGGAAAGAAGGAAAGGAAGAAGGAAGGAAGGAGGGAAGGGAGGATGGAAGGAAGAAAAGAAAGGAAGAAAGAGAAAGGAGGGAGGGAGGAAGAGAGAAAAAAGAAAAGGTAAGAATGGAAGGAAGGTGGGAGGGAGAGGGGAAGCAGGGAGGAAGGGAGAAACAGAAAGAAAGAAAGAGACAGAGAGAGAGAGAGAAAGCGAGAAAGAAGAAAGAGGAAGTACCCAGGTCAATTTTCCTTGTTACCATCTAGTGAAGACCCTGTTCGGAAAACCCGAAAGCTGGTGAGCCCTGGGAGGGCCCCTCTCTGGCATGCTCTCAGGAGGGTGTATCTGATGTGTGGAGAACTATTTAAGGAAACCAAATTTAGAATCCATTGATTAATGTGGCCGCATTTCCTTGAAGAAGTCACATCAGCTATGTAAGCATGGCCATGGGAAATCACCCCAAACAGCTCCATGGTGTGCACCTGGGTGGTTCAGTGGTTAAGTGTCTGCCTTCGGCTCAGGTCATGAGATCGAGCCTCACATCAGGCTGCCTGCTCAGCAGGATGCCTGCTTCTCCTTCTCCCACGCCTCCTGCCTGTGTTCCCTCTCTCGCTGTGTGTCTCTGTCTGTCAAATAAATCAACAAAAGTTAAAACAACAGTTAAAACAAAAGTTAAAAAAAGAAAGCTTAGAGATAATATATGTTTTGTCTGGGTCAGAGCAGGTCCTCCTGTGGGAAGCCGGTTCCTGCCGTTAGTGTTGCCGGGATCTCAGGTGCTTTGCTGCTACCTCAAAATTTGCCCCTTGACAATGTGAGTCAACTTGATATTGGGTACGACTTATGATTTGGGGGACTGACTTAATAATACAACCCTTTATGTCATTCCCATATTTGTTGGATGTGCTCTTATGGAATCCTCTGATGTTTCCTGAAATATAGGCCATCGGCCTAAGTTAAGGCAGGATAATCTGTGCACAGAGTGACGGGTGGATCGTGGATTTTGTGGCCGTGATGGCCAAATCTGTTGCGAGGTAGCTACCAAAACCATGTATCATGCCTCTGCAGGTGCCCATTTGCAACTCGAAAAGCCCCAAGGCATATTGGCCTGCTCCTTTGTGGTCCTCGTCATCAATTTCCTGGAAGTTCAGGAGCAAAACAGCTCTCAATCTCTTTTTGAAGTTTTTATTTATGTGGTTGACAGTGATACAGAGAGAGAGAGAGAGAGAGACTCCAAGGAGGAGAGCAGCAAGGGAGAGGGAGAAGCAGGCTCCCTGCCGAGCAGGGAGCAGAATGTGGGGCTAGATCCCAGGACCCAGGGGCCATGATGTCAGCTGAGGCCAGACGCTCAACTGACTGAGCTACGCAGGCACCCCCTCAGCTCTCACTAAATCCCAAACCTCATCTATCATAACTCAGTATCTTGTTTGACACAATTTCCACGAGGCAGGGTCTGCAACTCAGGGGCAATTATCTGAAAGCCGTCGAGGGAACGGGGTCTGGCGCTCTCGAGGAGAAATGACCCCTAATCAGAAGACAGATCAGTCATCTGAAAATAAGGCAGGGCGGGCACAGATGTGAGAACCACCAGATATGGAGATGAAACCAGTTATTGTAATAGTTTTCCATCACTTGAAAATGAAAAATAGATCAATGGAAAATATGAACAAGGCCCTATCTATCTTTAAGAGAGGAAAACGACGATGTCTGAAAGGCAGTGTACTGCAAGCGATTGACGGCATTAGAAGATGCAGATTAAGAATATTGATAGGTCCGTATTGACTCTGTAGATCTCTCTGTAGCGTTGCCGTAGGAACTACAGTAAATCATCCATACATGCACACAGTGGCTTTTCCCACGAGGTCTTTCCTCGCCTCCAGCAGTGTTTTACACTTTTCAGCGAACAAGTCTTGCTTCTCCTACAATGAACTGATGCCTGGATATTTTACTGTTTTTGGTGCTACTGTCAGTGGGATTGCTTTCTTAATTTCCTGCTCAGTTTGTTCCGTGGCAGTGCACAGAAACACAAGTGATATTTGCATAGATAGTACCCTGCAACCTTATGGAATGTGTGTATGGGCTCTAATATGTTTGTGTGTGGATGCTTTGAAATTTTTCTATATTTAAGCGTGTCCTCTGTCAATAGAGATGCAGGTTGACCCTTGAAGAATTGCAGGGTTGAGGGTGCTGACTCTCAAGGAAAAAGACTCTGTGTATAAGTTTTGGCTTCCCATGACTGAGCTACTGCTAAGAGTCACCTGTTGACGGGAAGCCTTACTGAAGACGTAAAGAGGCGATTACGAGCTCTTCTGCAAGTTCTGTGGATTCTATACTGTATCCATCAATCAGAGTAAGATCATATGATAGTTGTTTTTCTCCGATTGACTTATTTCACTAAGCATGATACGCTCTAGTTCCATCCACGTCGTCGCAAATGGCAAGATTTCATTTCTTTTTTTTTTTTTTAAAGATTTTATTTATTTGCTAGAGAGAGAGAGTACACACAAGCAGGCAGAGAGGCAGGCAGAGAGAGGAAGAAGCAGGCTCCCTGCCGAGCAAGGAGCCCGATGCGGGACTCGATCCCAGGACCCCAGGATCATGACCTGAGTCGAAGGCAGTGGCTTAACCAACTGAGCCACTCAGGCGTCCCAAGATTTCATTTCTTTTGATGGCTGCATAGTATTCCATTGTGTATATATACCACATCTTCTTTATCCATTCATCTGTTGATGGACATCTAGGTTCTTTCCATAGTTTGGCTATTGTAGACATTGCTGCTATAAACATTCGGGTACACGTGCCCCTTCGGATCACTACGTCTGTATCTTTAGGGTAAATACCCAGTAGTGCAATTGCTGGATCATAGGGTAGTTCTATTTTCAACATTTTGAGGAACCTCCATGCTGTTTTCCAGAGTGGTTGCACCAGCTTGCATTCCCACCAACAGTGGAGGAGGGTTCCCCTTTCTCCGCATCCTCGCCAGCATCTGTCATTTCCTGACTTGTTAATTTTAACCATTCTGACTGGTGTGAGGTGATATCTCATTGTGGTTTTGATTTGTATTTCCCTGATGCCGAGTGACGTGGAGCACTTTTTCATGTGTCTGTTGGCCATCTGGATGTCTTCTTTGCAGAAATGTCTGCTCATGTCCTCTGCCCATTTCTTGATTGGATTGTTTGTTCTTTGGGTGTTGAGTTTGCTAAGTTCCTTATAGATTTTGGATACTAGCCCTTTATCTGATATGTCGTTTGCAAATATCTTCTCCCATTCTGTCAGTTGTCTTTTGGTTTTGTGAACTGTTTCCTTTGCTGTGCAAAAGCTTTTGATCTTGATGAAATCCCAATAGTTCATTTTTGCCCTTGCTTCCCTTGCCTTTGCCGTTGTTCCTAGGAAGATGTTGCTACGGCTGAGGTCGAAGAGGTTGCTGCCTGCATTCTCCTCAAGGATTTGGATGGATTCCTTTCTCACATTGAGGCCCTTCATCCATTTGGAGTCTATTTTCGTATGTGGTGTAAGGAAGTGGTCCAATTTCATTTTTCTGCACGTGGCTGTCCAATTTTCCCAGCACCATTTATTGAAGAGGCTGTCTTTTTTCCATTGGACATTCTTTCCTGCTTTGTCGAAGATTAGTTGACCATACCCGCACTTCTTTTTTCTCACTTTCCATTTGAAAGATATTGAGGCCGAGTCTAGAATTCTATCCCTCTGCCTGGGGCCACGCCTGCGTTTTGCCAGCAGGGAGGAGCAGGGACAGATGGGAGGTCACCTCAGCCCCAGAGTCTCGGATCAGCACCCATAGGGATAGAAAGACTAGCAGGAGCCCTTGCTCTTTGCACACCCGTTCCGACTGGAAGGACCACAGTGTCCCCAGAGGCCCCTGTACGGAGTGCTCAGGGCTTTGGAGCTGCCCCCAGCAAGAGGCCAGAGGTAATCTCTCCCTCTCACCTTCCCAACTTCTCTCTCTCTTGCCCTCCACACTCCATGTTGCCAAGCCCCCCCAATCCCCCTGCTCCTTGTCAGCATTCCAAGGACATGCCTCTCCCTGCCACCAGCATCCCAGGCTGAGGCTATGGAGCTCTTCTGGTTGGGGAGCTCAGTGCTGTTCCAAGTGTTGCCCTCTAGATATTTCTCCCACGCTTGCTTGAATCTAAATCAGCTGCCTGTCACAGACTTGTAAACGTTTTTGCCAACAAGAAAATAGTGGAGGGGCGTCTGGGTGACTCAGTGGGTTATGCCTCTGCCTTCGGCTCAGGTCATGATGTCAGGGACCTGGGATCGAGTCCCGCATCAGGCTCTCTGCTCGGCAGGGAGCCTGCTTCCTCCTCTCTCTCTCTCTCTCTCTCTCTCTCTCTGCCTGCCTCTCTGCCTAATTGTGATCTCTGTGCCTCAAATAAACAAATAAAATCTTTAAAAAGAAGCAGAAGAAATAGAAAATCGAGGACGTTGTGTGTGCATGTGTGTGTGTATGTGTATTGCCTTTGAAATCATAAGGTGCTGGATCAGGAATCTGGAGTTCCTTCCCTCAGGAAAGGATAGGGGAATGATCTTGGTCCTTGCAGATCAAGAGCCATTCTGAGCCTTGAGAGAATTCTAAATGTTGACTGACACTTTCCAAGATCAACCCAGACACCCTATACTTTGGGCATTTGTTGGGTTTCCCATGTGTGGTCAGAAATCCCCTGTCTGGCAAAAGGTGGCACACTAAGTACCGAAGTAGACCAAGAAAGAGAATCTTCCCCGGATGACCACATTACTCTCTGCCCTCCCTGCAGTCTCTCTGAAAATGGGAGTGGGCAATCGAAAGACCTTGCATTGAGTAGAGGATGGGAAAAAAGGTGGAACATTGGGGTAACCGTTCAACTGATTATATCCTTAGACTCTATTTGTGGGCACGTGGAAACTCTACTGAACAGTTTTGTGGGCTATGCCCATGGGTAGGAGGGGTGAATGGAGACTGCGATTACACAACTCAGTATAATTTAATACCATAATATCTTTCCCACTTCACATGGTTTTTCTTCCATTTTGTCTGATGCCAGGCATGAATCTAAACATATGTGTAAAAAGTTTATATCAGAAAAGGTGTACAAAACCCACACCACTAAATTTGGTGGTACTATTTCCTCATGGTGCTCTAGACTGGCTTCTGACTGCACGTCGCCACATCATGGCTGACTGTGAATGCAGCCCCTTTCTAGGTATGTGTGTCCTTGGCATTGCCCCCCTCCCCCCGCAGGTTAAGCAGTCCCTCTGAGCTGGGTGTGTCTCTGGGGGAAACATGTTGGTCCAATAGGTAAGATCGGGAAATGGGGGGATGGGGAGCCAGCAGCAACAAAGCATGCTCATAAGTGGGTGGGTTCCAGAGAGGAGTGTGCTGTGTCCTCTAACAATATGCATAGCTCTCTGTCAGAATTCTGGCACTGATGAAAGAGCAATGCTGGGAGAAACCAGTGTACCCTTTGTCAGGAAATAAGCTTGAATTCCTGCTGATCTATCAGCTGTGCCTAAAAACTCCCCCTAGACAACTTGGGGAAGAGAGGAGAAACTGTGTTCCTTTTAGGTGTTATGATTTCCCTTCATGGGAGCTGGCCAGGGAAAGAAATGTATTAAGGCTGAGTATCTGGGAGAAGATATTTGCAAAGGACGTATCAGATAAAGGGCCAGTATCCAAAATCTAGAAAGAACTTATCAAACTCAACAGCCAAAGGACAAATAATCCCATCAAGGAATGGGCAGAGGACCTGAACAGACATTTCTGCAAAGAGGACATCCAGATGGCCAGCAGGCACAAGAAAAAGTGCTCCACGTCACTCGGCACCAGGGAAACACAAATCCAAGCCAGAATGTGATACCACCTCACGCCAGTCAGAATGGCTAAAATAAACAAGTCAGGAAATGACAGATGCTGCAGGATGTGGAGAAAGGGGAACCCTCCCGCTCTTTTAGTGAGAATGCAAGCCGGTGCCACGACTCTGGAAAACAGCATGGAGGTTCCTCAAAAAATGGAAAAAGGAGCTACCCTATGATCCAGCAATTGCACTACTGGGTATTTACCCTAAAGATAAAAATTTCGTGATCCAAAGGGGCATGTGCACCAAATGTTTATAGCAGCAGTGCTCACAATAGTGAAACTATGGAAAGAACCTTGATGCCCATCAACAGATGAATGGGTGAGGAAGAGGTGGTATACAAGAATATATATATGTATACTTATATATGTGTATAAGTATATATATATGTATACTTATATATGTGTATAAGTATATATGTATGTATGTATATATGTGTACATATGCATATGTATACGTATATATACACACACAGACACATACATATATATTGCACAATGGAATACTATGCAGCCATCAAAAGAAATGAAATCTTGCCATTTGCAATGACATGGACAGAACTAGAGGGTATTATGTTGAGCGAAATAAGTCAGTCAGAGAAAGACAGTTATCATATGATCTCCCTGATATAAGGAATTAAGAGCAATGTGGGTGGGTTCCGGGGGGGGGGGGTAGGGAAGGAAACAATGAAACAAGATGGGATCAGGAGAGAGTCCAACCATAAGAGACTCTTAATCTCACAAAAGAAACTGAGGATTTCAGGGGTGAGGTTTGCAGGGAGAGGGTGGTTGGGTGATGGACATAGGGGAGGGCACGTGCTATGGTGAGTGCTGTGAAGTGTGTCAACCTGGCGATTCAGAGACCTGTATCCCTGGGGCTAATAATAAATTGTATGTTAATAAAAAAAATAAAAAATAAATTAAAATATGGATAAAGGACCTGAATAGATATCTTTCCAAAGGATCATGGAAATGCAAGTCAAAACTGCAATGAAATATTATTATGTCCCAGTTAGAGTTGCTAATATAAGAGAGAAAAAAGATAACCAGTGTTGGCAAGGTTGTGGGGAACACGGAACCCTTGTGCACTGGTAGAAACGTAAATTGATACAGCCATTTTTTTTTTTTTCCAAAAAAGAAGGAAACTAAAATTATCCTGTGATGCAGCAATTCCAGTTTGGGGCATATATCCAAAGGAAATGAAAGAGGATCTCAAAGAGATATCTGCACCCCATGTTCACTTCAGCATTGTGCACTGTAGCCAAGACACTGAAACAACCTACGTGTTACATGGGTGAGGAAAATGTGGGTCATGGACATGAAAAGTCTAGCAAAAAGAATCTAGTCAATGATATTGTAATACCAGGCTATAGTGACCGATGAGGATTACACTTATTGTGTAATATTGAGTAGTGTATATAATTGTCAAATCACTGTGCCGTACACCCGAAACTAATATAAGATTGTATGTGCATTACACTTTAATGTGAAAGGAAATGTGAATATCATTTGGTCGTGGAAAAGAAGGAAATTCTGCTGTTTGGGTCAACATGGATGTAGCTGCAGGACATTATATTCAGTGAAAAAAGCCAGAGAGAGAAAGACAAATACTGTGTGCTATCATCTAATCTATACATGGACTTTTAAAAAAATGAAGAAGTGAACTCACAGAAACAAATAGTTTCTGTGATGATGATGGTTACCAGTGGCTGGGAGGTGGGGCATATGGGCAGATATTGGTCTAAGGGTAAGAACATTCAGTTATAAGATGAATAAGTTATGAGGGTCTAAGGGACAGCATAGTGACTCTAGTTATAATACTGTATTGTGCCCTTGAAATTTGCTAAAGGAATAGATCTTAAGCTTGTTGACAAAAAAAAAAAAAAAATCAGGTGATTGTGAGGTGATGTGTTCATTAATTTGATTGCAGTAATCATTTTATAAGGAATATGTACATTAAGTCATCAGATTGTACACTTTCAATATATGTAGTTTTATGTGCTCATTATACCTGCAAAAATCTGGGAAAGATATTTGCAATGGTAAATACTAGGTTATGAGAATTTTACCACAATTAAATATAAATAATAAAAGTAATGCTTCCAGTTGGTAAAACAACCAACTAACCAACCAGACACGCCCATTAGGCGGGGCCCTTCCTTGTTACCTCCTCCCTTCTCCAAGCCCTCCAGGCCCACAGCTTGCCCCGCCCATCCCACCCTGCTGGCCAATGGCCAGCCCTCGGCCAGGTAGGAAGTGATGTCAACGCCCCTTGGGGTTTGGGCCTCCTGAGACTTCTGAGACCTCACTTGGAAGTGCCACGTTGAAAACTAGCTCTAGAAAATGAAACCTGTGATAGTAGGAAGAAGAAGAACAACCAAAAGACTGGTGGAATAACGCGAAGGGTATAAGCGGGGAATCGGAGCCCAAATTCTAAGAGAACAAATGGAGAAGACAGACAGACCCAGAAGGTGTGTGTGGTAAGTCCAGGTGTGAGGAAGAGGGTTTGCAGCGGCCCAAGAGATGGGATGCCAAGTGTCCCGCTCAGCAGGGGGAAGGCGTGGGGACCAGCATCCCACAGGGTCATGGGAAGAGGGAGGGAGGGGAGGGCCCGAAAGGAGACCCCACAGAGCCCGCCTAGTCCTGAATACCTTGGCGGCCCCTGGAGGCATGAACCCTGGGAGCTCGGCCTTTGCCCCAGATTCCAGAGGAATGCAGTGGGGGCAGCATACAGTTCAGTAGGGTGGGGTGGTGGGTTCTTGGCAGCGAGTGATCCCTGAAGCAAATGTAGCGTTTCTTACTGCAGCCTGTCATCTTGCCTCCCACTCAAGATCCCGGTTCTATGATACCACATGGCTGTCGTTTCCCTGACATGATTTTTGAGCTCAGTGTCTGCTGAGCTGATGCACTTAGACAAGGAGGAAGAGTCCAGAGTGGCAGCTTGGGGCTAGAGATGGCAGAGAGGACCTGCCTCTGGTTGGGTCATCAGAGAGCACACTCCTCTGTTAAGGGGAGGGTTGGAGCTTCCAGCCCAGCCGGGAATACCAGCTTGGAACTGATACTAGACCTTCTTAAGCTATACTGTGCAGCACATTCTCTCTTAGCTAGCTTCTATTCTAACATCCTCAGTGGCGATTTTGTTTTGATTCTTCCGTAATTTTTAAAATATTTTCTTCATTTATTTGAGACAGAGAGCGAGACGGAGCCCCAGTGCAAGCCTGCAAGCGGTGGGAATAGGCCAAGGGCAAGGGAAAGGGAGAGAATCGGAAGAGGTCCTTTCACTGGGCCCTGTGGGGACCCTGAGATCATGACCTGAGCGAAACTAAAAGTAGGAGGCTTAACCAGCTCAGCCTGCAAGGTGCTGCATATTTTTAAACATTTTGTCAAGATTTTATGTTGAAGTGATCTCTGTACCCAATGTGTGGCTCCAACTCTCAACCCTGAAGTCAAGAGCACTCCTCTGTGTCAACCAGGGCTGGGAAAATCTGCCTGAACACCAAGGTTCGTGCTCATTACTAATGGCATCGGTAGAAAGGGTATTTTTATTATTTTATTTTATTTAAATGTATATCATATTCTTTATTTTATTTTATCTTAATTTTATTAATTTCATTTAATTTTCATTTTCATTTTTTCCTGTTTAAGGATTCAAACAAGTTCTGTGTTTCTGGAGCCTGGGCATCTCATAGATAGTATTACCTTTATTTCTGAGGCTGGGTTTTGAGAGCTGTTCATTCCTGGGATGCTGGTGTTCATTCCTGTCTGTTGAATTTCCAGGAACACATTTGTCATTGACCTCGCTAGCTTTTTTACTCCTTGCGGACAGAAAGAACACACCCTAAGGTCTCAGTAAGAGGACCTTTTCTAGGATTTGGACTTTGGGGAGGTGATGTCGGGGAGCCTGGAAAGAGGCGGGGTTTGATCTCTACTGAACACTATTAGCACTGGCAATTCTATGCTTGTAGTAAAGAAGTCATAGTCTTTCCCTATGAAGAGAGACGATGTTTGGGTTGTAGGTTGCACTGTGACCTTGTTTTTGTCTCTCCTGAACAATATTGTCAGATGGCCTTGTTTAGTCTCATTTGATCAAGGTCTCCAAGCAGCTTTGTCTGAGGTTGATATTCTGCAAGCATAATTATTTATTTCAAACATGAGAAAATACAGAAAATACAGGCTGGGATTGTCTGTTGCGGGTGTCAGAGGCTGGCCTTGTTCACTCTCCCTAGAAATCCCTAAAACAGAAGGAGAAAAGAGAGAGCTCAGATCTTAGAGCTGTAGCTGTAGCTGCAAACCTGACTGGGAAAGTGTGATTTGACTAAGCGTCTTGAGTGTCCTGCGTCTCAGTTTCTCAAATTCACAATGACTCAAAAGGCCTTGTTCCTGAATGGGTTGTCCCAGGTGTGAAATCGATAGTTGAGGAATATTGATCAGAGCCAGAGGCCCCGATGGTGGTACACAGCGCTTTCGTGGTTTCCCACCCCTCCTGGGCTATCAGGTCAAGAAGAGCAGGTACAGAGCAGGTGCTCTCCTGTCCAGCCTGGGTCCTAGAGTCACCTATGGCTTCATTATATTTACATGGTGGTTTCAGTCCCCCAGTGGGGGCAGATCGGAATGACAGGTCCAGGACAAATTTGGTTAGGGCCCAACCTGCCCCTACTGACCAGTAGGTTGAGTTCCTTAGATGATTGGAGACAACCTCAGTTGAGACCACCTTAGCTATGACCCATAATCTGTGAGACAGGAAAAGAAAAGACACTCCTAACCCAGATACATTTGCCATCCCGAGGCCTTCCTGCTCTCCCATCCCGGGGTGTACTTACAGTAGTTCACCCGGGATTGTAAACCGACTGAGTATAACCTGTAGGAGTGTAGAATTGTGGCAAAAGCATACTCCAGGGAAAAGTCCTTCTGCCATTTTTGTTTTAAGAGTGGAATCTTGATTGACCCGTGTCCCCTGGTATTCAGAGGTGGGTTTCTGGAGGGTGTGTGAGGAGCCTGGACAGGGAAGTTTGCAGCCAAGGCCTGGGAGGGGGCTCTGCTGCTCTCAGCTGGTGGGGGAAATTCTCCTAATTTCTGTGGGCCTCAGTTTCCCCATGTGTAAGGTACAGTTGCTATTCCAAGTCCCCAGAGTCCCTTCCCGCTCAGTGTCTGCGAGTGCACGAGGGACTGAGGTGCCTTTTGTGGAGCCCCGGGGACTGTAGCCGAGACCTGACTTGGTCCCTTCTCTGTGCGTCTCCCACCGGAGCCAGAGCTGAGTCCACACCGCAAACAGAGAACGGAGAGAGGAGCTGGAAGACAGGATATCAGCAAGTTTGGAAGATGAGAATCACACAAAGAAGAGCAAGGCCATGGTGGAGCAGGTGGTTGCCCGAGGAGGGAAGAATAAGCACAAGTGGAGCCCAGAAACCTGAAGGGAAACCGAGGAATGCCTAGGGCAGCATCGAACGCTGCTGGGAGCAGCGTGAGCTGAGCAGGGAGGACTCAGAGAGTTACGTAGTCCACAGTGAGCCTGTGCCCCTGTGCCCCTGCCACGGAGCCCCAGCAGACGGATCGGGATTTGTTTGTACTGCTGGAGAACTGTACCAGATCCCAGAGGAGGAGGAGGTGCCCATGAGGCTGTGCCGCAGACCCCGAGCTTCAACCTTGGAGCTGCCCTTATGGTGGATGTCTTCCAAGTAAGTGTGGGCTGAGGGGGATTAGTGAGGTTTGAATTAGAGTTGCAGAGGTCCACCCTTACTGCAGACTATTGTTGTAAGGTCAGAAACGAGCACAGGAGGGGGCTCTTGCCTCTGAGACAGTGATACCAGTAATATTCTTTGGAATCTATGGTGGTAAAGGGCTTTATGCACAATATATTTTGTGTATATGTTCAGGGTCTCATTTTCCTTCATCTGTGTTAAGAACGTGGAATCTGACATCAAGAAGATTTCACTGCGGAGGTGAAGCAGTGAGTGGGAGAATGCCAACAAAATCTTGTAGCCTGTGGGGATCTCAGTCCCTTGAGAGTCTGCCTTCCGCTCATGTCCTAACCCCAGGTCCCCGGGATCAAGTCCCATGGTGAGGGGGAGGGGCAGGGGGCTCCCTGCTCAGCAAAAGGGCTTGGGGGCTAGGCCAAGTACCTCAAATCCTAATGACAGGGTGAGCCTTTGAGAAGAATCCAAGGGGACCGTCCCTTCTTCATCAGAGCTCACCGGGAGGGCATGGACCGGGACATCGAGAGTGTGGTGCGGCTCCTCTTTAAGGAAGGGGATTTGTTGCCTCCTGAGAGAAAGCAGAGAGCATTCCTACAGGACATTCGGGCCAGGACTGCAGTGGAGGTTTGAGACTTTCGACCACTTCTATTGGATCAGGGAAGGAATGTCTCTGAGAGCTTCCTCAGTGCTTGGCTTGGTCCTTGGAGCCATGAACACAGAGGTCAATACAACATCATCGCAACTGTCACAGGGCTTTCAGTCTAGTAAGCAGAAGTGATGAGAAGTGGGGGGCGTGGTGAGTTCCTGGGAGGTAGTGGCCAGTGCTGCCTGGGGAATGACATCAGTGATTGTCCCGGTCTCTCACCGTGTTTTTGCCCTTTCTTGGCCCAGGGACCCGAGAATCCTATCTTGGAACCCAGGGACTGCAACCAGATTTCCACTCCTCAGGACACTGCCTGCCAACACCTGGGTTCCATGGTGGCCCAAAGTAGCTGATACTTCCCAGGTCTCCGGAGGAAACTGCTGGTATCGGTGGCTCCCGTCTCTGTCTTGGCCAGCTGGAGAAATCGAGGCAAGTTCACAAAGTCTAATAGGGGCATCCTTGCCCTAATGATCAGCGATGTTGTGCCTTTGTCTCTGAGAACTTCGATGCTTTCCAGACTTCAGTATTCTCTCTTCATATAAAAATAATGTAAAGAGGGGTGCCCGGGTGGCTCAGTCGTTGAGCCTCTTTCTTCAGTTCAGGTCTTGATCCCAGGGTCCTGGGATGGAGCCCCACCTCGGGCTCCCTGCTCAGCGGGGAGCCTGCTTCCTCCTCACCCATTGCCTCTGCTTGTGTTCCCTCTGTCACTGTATCTCTCTCTGACAAATAATGTAATTGAAGTCTTCAAAAAATGTGAATAGTGGCCAGATTGTAGATCAAGTAACTAAAGTGAAAAGGGGTGAAGGCAACTTCCAAGCTGCACTGAGAATGTGCAGAAGCTCTTACAACCGAAGATGAATACCACAAATCGCTTTTACTTTGTGTAACTTCTTTCTATAGTCATTGGGGAATAGGCCATGTAGGTCTGCCACTCCATCCTGTTAACATCCCTTAGATACTTCGAGGTCATTTGCATTTCCATGGACGCCTTTGGATCAGCTGACAGACTTAATTCATTAGTATAATAGACTCTAGATCCCGCTGTCTCATTTCAAATGGCAAGATTTTATCCTTTTCTATGGCTGAATAATACTCCTTGGTATAAATATACCACAGTGTCTTCACCAGTCATCTGTGGATAGACATCTGGGCTCCTTCCAGAATTTTGTTTTGCATGTATTCCTGCTTCTAGTGCTTATGTATTTCTGAGAGTAAATATCCAGGAGTAGGACTGTTGGATCATAGGGGAGTTGTGTTTCTACGTTTTTGAGGAACCATCATACCGTCGTCCACAATGGTTCTACCGGTTTGTGTTCCCAGCACTATGGCAAGAGGGTTCCCTTTTCTCCACAGGCTTGCCCACACTTGTTGTTTCTTATCTTTTGGATTTTAGCCATTCTGACGGGTATGAGTGGCTATCTCGTTCATTTTCTTTGTTGCTTGTTTTGTTTTGTTTTGTTGCTTGTGTTTTCTGTTGTTGTTTTTTAAGATTTTACCTGCTTATTTGAATTAGAGAGCATGAATGGGGAGGAGCCAGAAAAGGGGAAGCAAGCTCCCCACTGAGCAGGGAGTCTGATGAGGGACTCGATGCCAGGGAGACGTGGTCCCTATGACATAATCAGAACAGCAAGGAAAGCAACTTACACATAGAGGGTTCATTTAGGAGTCATGGATGTTAAATTCTTGAGGAACCTCCGTACTGGTTTCCAGAGTGGCTGCACCAGTTTGCATGGCCCCCGGGAGTGTCAGAGGGTTCCCCTTTCGCTGTACTCTTGCCACAATCTGTTGTTTCCTGAGTTGTTAACTGTTGGCATTCTGACTGATGGGAGGAGGTATCTCGCTGTGGTTTTGATTTGTCTTTCCCTGATATGGCACTCTATTTTCAACACTCCGTAAAACTGGTTGTGCAAGTATTTTGTATTCAGCGAGGATGTCCTCGTATGCAGGCAGTAGAAAAAGAGTATTGAATATGGAACATTCCTGGAGTCCTCATTGCATCACTAGGAGTCCTTTGAAGGTGAACGTCCCCCAATGAGAGATGGCAGAGGAAACGCTGACTTTCCAACAGCTGGTCACTGTTGAATAGACTTAATGGCAATTGTACGACAAAACTCTGGGAGTGGAGTAGGTGGGAAAAATAGGATGTAAACAACATCTGTTTCGCTGGGTGCAAACAATAGTATACCAAGAGCCAGGCTGCTACAGAACGAAAGAGAAAATACAATAATGTCAAAAGTTTGAGGTTGAGAGATCCCTTCCCACTTAGTAACTGAAGGGAGAAAGTTTGGCAAGCTAATAGGGAACCAAACATGTCCACAGACTTTCAGGGCAATGCTCAGCCCTACGTATATGACCTTCCTAAAGAGCAGACTGGCACATAAGCACACCGGTGCGCGTGCAGAAAAGAAAACAAGTACTTCAGAGAGACAAACACAGAAGCATTTCCTCCCCGTAGGGTAAGTGGAGCCTAAAGGTGATGGAGACTCGGTCTAACTCTGACGATGAGAACCAAGAACATTCCCATGACCGTATGTCCAGATCCTCCAAATCACCATGATAGTAAGAGATTAGGTATCCAATGTCAATCATTCACAAGTTCATAGTGATTATCCGAACCCAAAACTTTAATGATATAGAAGGGGGACAGAATGTTCTTTTCCACAGTGCAGTGCCAGCAAATACACATTGTATAGATATCCAAAGGTTAGATTTCTTCCAATGTACAAACACAGATAGGGTTATGAGGTACCACAGGGATCCTTAAAAGATTGCAACATTGTAGAGAAAGATGTTAAGAGAAGAGGCTCGTCTCCCATCCTCAGAGTCCACCACATACCAGATTCCTAATTTTAGAAAGCAAAGTATGTGTCTTGCTGTGAACAGATCTATCTGATAGGCGCTCCCTAGCAAAGTAAGCAAAGCTGCTCTCACAAGAATGGTGACGGGCAAACTGGACCCTCTTGGTCTCCGGGTAGGCTGAGCTGGGACACACGCAGCATTAACCGTGGAGCGTCCTGGCCAAAGGCACAGGCTGAATTTAATCAGGAGGAACTGATCAGACAACTTCAGAATGTAGGCCATTAAGCTAGACACCTGGCCTGTCCCCTACAAACAAAGAAATGTCACCAGCACCAGAGACAGCCACCTATGGTGAGGAGATATTTTGGGTTCCAAAGGAATAAGAAAATACAGCAACACATTCTTTTAGTCCTTTGGAACCCAACCTATCTCTCCTCCATGTTGTTGTCTCTGATTTGTGGTGACACGGATTGGTGAAGAAAGACAGACCCGCCATCTGGTTCAATGGTCTGCATCCTGAAGCTGTCTGATAACTCCCTCATGCTCAGATTCAGGCTGAACCTCTCCGGCAAGAACACGGCGTAGTTAATGCTTTCTGCTTCTAGCGCAGCCCAGTTGGTGGCCCAGAATGTCCAGTTTGACATGTGGCCTCTTCCCGTGGTGCTGCTGACTCCGGTTCTCTGCAGGATGGAATGGAGATCAGCAAGACTGAAGGTCTCTGGAAACAGGGTATGATCTAGGCAGGCATTGGTCTCCTGAGGGGTTTATCACAACGGGAGCTGAAGGGCTAGAATCTCTCCCCTCCAGTGGGTCTTTCCCAGTAAAAATCATGGAGAACGGCTTGTGATTGTGATGTGGATTGTCAGCAAAAGGTCCCTCCTGTGGTCTGTTTGGGCTTTAACTCGATGTGCTGCTTTAGATTTCCTTTCATCAAGTGGAAAATGAAGGGGTTTTAGGATGAGGTTTCCGGATGGGGTTTTCATTCACACGAGGCATCTCTTTTCTTGGTTTCTGAAGTATTTGGCATCTGAGAGAGGGAAAGAGAGAGAAATTCAATGTGAGTCTTGGGCAGATGCTGGTGGCTGAGCCTGGAGGGGTGGCGGCCTGGGCACAGAGGCCAGGAGCAAGCTGAAGGCCTCTCCAGAAGAGCAGCCGCAGGGGGAGCCGCACCCAGGCAGAGGGGGAGTTGAGAGCCCCAAGTCAGAAGTAATAATTTCACTAAACTGATAGCCTGTGTTGGAGGATCCAGGGACCCCTGGGCTCCCCCAGCAGGGGCTAATGATGTCCCAGCTTAAAGCTGCTGTGAGCTTCTGCCAGATCCCAACATCCTCCTCCTCTGCAGCCACTTCACCCTTGAGCCCCTCCATCAGAAGCCAAGTGATGGCTTTCTGACGCATCCCGGGGAGGTGGGCACGTAGCACGCACCCCGCGCATTCCGAGACAGACCGCTGCAGGAAGCAGGGGACCCGTGGCAGCCAAACACATGCCCTTTTCACCCTTGTCCCAGTCTTCTGAAAAGGAGGCCAGCCTTTGGGATGAGTCCTAGACTGCGAGAGCCAACAGGGGCCTCTGCGTATCTCTAACTTCTTTTCTGCCCTGTGCAGAGGAGCAGCTGTGACCCCAGGGGCCAAGGACCCCTGAAAGATAAGTGACCTGTGACTGAGAACCCTGGGCCGAAAACCAGGCTCAGGCCCTGTGCAAACCTTTGTGGGGAGGGAGAGGATAGCACCTGATCGGTAGGTGGGGGCAGGCAGTAGATACTGTTGGTCACTTTTCGCCTCACAGGAACAAGCCCAAAGGTGCTGAGGGAAGAACCCAAGACGGAGAAAGCCCAAGGGGAATTCACAAAAGGACAGCCTGGGTATTCTCAGGGACATGTCATTTTCCCTCAAGGACAACAATGTTCTCTGAGTGTCATCTCACACAGGATAGACCTTGGGGCATTTGTAGGGATAGTTGAGTAAGTATAAGCTTCACCAAACTGTAAAGCGCACATGGAAAAGGATTAACGTTTGCTTTCTTGATTCTCATCCCTTTTTTCCCCAACTTTCCATAAGCATAGAGCCTCTCCGTTCTTCCAATTGTGTTCCGAAGGGCCTGCAAATGGATCTGTCGGAGAAGGAGACCTGAGATTGTTTCCTGAGATGTTGTAGAATGACACCATAGGATTATTTTCTTTCAATTTGTAGTGAACCTGTCAGGTGGCTGGGAAGTCCTCGTAGTAACTTGGTGAAGTGTGGTTTTTATCACCATAGGAAGCAAGAAACCTGAAATTCCTAGACCTCGATCAGGGAAGGGATCATGTATTGGAGACTGGGTTTCTATGCAATATTCCTTTCTCACTGTATCGGTATTATAGGGGCTGAGGAGAAGCCTGACTCCAGCCGGTCCCGGGTGGCCCTCCCACCTGAGACGCGGGTTCTCATTCCATTTTGTCATGGTGGCTCTTTCTTGTCAGTTTCAATACTTCTTATTCACATGGAGAAGTTGAGGGTTGTGTGTCCCCCTAGCTCAGATTGCCTGAATGTCCCAAGAGGAGAATGCTTGTGCAAGTGACTCATTCAGACAAAACGTTCCCGGGAGAACGAGGCTTGGAATTGGAGAAGTGGGGAAGGAAGGCAAGGAAGCCAAGAAAGAGTGTGATTTCTGGCTGAGCTCTATGTGTTGGATGGGTGTCATAATGCTGCTCTGCTGAGGAGGGCCATGGGGCCGGCTTCCCCATGGGTGTGGAGAGAGGGGAGAGGGAATCGCAGGACAGCCCAGCAGGAACACAGCAGAGTTGAGCTGCATCCCGGTGATGGAGACCGAGGGCCGGCGGGCGGCAGCCCCCACGCGAAACAGGGCTGGCACCAGCTGTGGGAATGGCCAACGGAGGAAGAGCAAGAGAACAGACAGTGTGTGCGTTTTGTCGGGGATGAGGGGGCAGCTATAATCAGAAGGAGAGCAATAGGAATCCAAGGGCCCCCAAGGGCCAAAGACATGATTACCTCTGGGCCCTAAGCTTGAAGGCCAGGGAATCTGCATGCCAGTCTCCACTGGCCGAACTGCAGTGTTCTCTTGGGAATCTTCTGTTTCATGACACCGAGGGCTTTTATGTGGCCATAGATTTGGCAGCCACGCTGCCTGTCCCACGAGTCCTCACCAGCATCACGCTCCAGCTTGGGAGGGTTCTTCATGCACGTGGATGCATCCAAAGCCATTTCTGCAAGGAAAAGCACATCAACAGGATCCGCTGTGATTCATGGTCTTTCTGAGCCTCCACCTCCAATGATGTCAACGAAGGACAGGGGACAGAACAAGAAAGGCCATCTGACAGATCACAGGTGCGTGGACACAATTTGGTTATTTCCAGTTTGGGCTATCACTCGCATACTCAAGTAAGGCTCACTGTGCCAGGAGCCCAACAGGTTCACAATGGACAACAGTGAAATCAGGAGAAACAATTGGTGAAAAGAAACAGTGCTGGGAAAGAGAAGACAGAGACAAGGAAATCGTGCTGGAAAGAGGCTGTACTCTTGTAGAGAAGAGACTGTAGAACTCAAAAAGTCTAGGATGAAGGGAAACCTTTAGGGGCCAACCAGGGAAGACCAAGCTGGGGAATGTATACAACATGCATCAACATGACCAACATTCCATACATGTGCACTACGTATAATATACCCACCGAATAGACACCATGTGTGTGACCTAAGATAGAAATGTCTGTGTCTGTATGTACAGATGTATCCAAGGGAGGCAGTGATTCATTAGGGATTTGTGGACAGGGACCGTAGCATTCTAACCCCACCTCTGCTCAACTGCAGTGAGAAAAAGAAAACACACGGAATCCAAAAGAAGGAGCAAAGCAGTAGTGAGAAACAGTGACCATGGAAGTATTCCATGGGGGAGCCGGTGGGAACAAATCAGAGTAAAAGCCTCTGCCACAGCGTGAAAGTGTGTATTCACCCCCAGCTGATAGGGTGAAACCTAATGCCCCAGGGTGATGGTATTGATGGGGTGAGCCTTTGGGAGGCAGATCCTCCCCTAGAAGGGATTCGCACCCTATAAAAGAGACCTCACAGGGTTCCGTCGCCTCTGTAGGCGACGGATCTATGAGGACAGAGACAGAAGGGAGCCACCTCTGAGCCAGGAAGGCAGAGTCACCAGGCCCCGAAAGTGTCCCTGTTTGATTGCGGTTCTGGCGCGCCTCCGGAACAGTGAGATACCGATTTCTGTTGTTAAGAAGTCGGCCTGTCTGAGGCATTTTTCTTATACTAACCAGAGCGGACCCAGGAGCTGGCATGGAGCTTTGTTTCTTGCTCAGGCCTCCTGAGCAGTGGGAGGTGTGTCACAGAGAGAGGGAGGGGGCCAGCGGGGTGAGTCGGGGCCAGGACGATGGGCGCCAAGGAGAAGTGACAGGCTGCAGGGAGAAGACAGTAAGGATGGCGAGTTCTAAGGCCCTGGTCCGGGCTGGGCTTCCCCGAGCACTCACTGAGCTCTTTCTCCAGGGCCCTCCCGGTGCCACAGTACTGCTACTGAAGTGGCCTCCCCATGGGAACTGCATCTCCTCAATTCTCAGGGAGTTCAGCTCCTGACAGAGGAGCCCCAAGGCACCCCAGGCTCCAGGAAGGGACTCTGAGTGCTGGAGTTGGTAAGGAAGACAGGGTGCAGAGGAGGGTGGAAAAGCTCAGTCTTCAGGTCATCTGAGCAG
Source organism: Meles meles (assembly GCF_922984935.1). NCBI lineage: Eukaryota > Metazoa > Chordata > Mammalia > Carnivora > Mustelidae > Meles > Meles meles. The sequence goes on from NW_025721342.1 coordinate 63,274, forward strand.
AGGTGGATGCTGATGAGCAGGAGGCTGGGCATGAGGCCCCGGAGATGAAGGGAGAAGATGGACTAGACGGAGGACCAGAGGAGAGAGTGACGTGTACACTTCATGGAACAAAGTGGACCCTTATCACCTTAGAAAAGGAAAAACCAAAAATCAGCAAGAGGCGGTGTTGGGAGGCCAGTATTACTACAGTGTCTGTGAGCGCCAAACAGAGAAGACTGGCTTGACGATGCTGAAGGAGAGAAAACTGGGCGTGTGAGCCTTTCTGAGAAAGGCAGGCAGGATGGGATCCGGCGATAGTAGATCTGCCTAAAACTATTCCTCCCCACGTGAAACAATGCCCTGAAACCATTTCCAAGAGTTGAAACACCACAGGCATCTGAGGATTCGACGTGACAAATTCATGCATATTGTCAAGCAACTTTGTTGAATCAGGGCCCCTATAAATTGTATTTCACGTTCCCAACATGAATGAGACGGAGACCCCATTTTTTGTGGTTTTCCGTAAGCGGACTGAAGGGAAAATCCATGAGAAGAGGAAGAGTTGGCCAGTTACCCAGCCAGGAAGTTGCAAGGCCAGCACCTGGTTCAGAGCTGATACTGAACACCAGGCTCTTGCTCACCTTGCTGTACTGCAGCATCGTGGGGGTTGAACCTCTGCCCATTGCTCCCTGTAGCCACAAGTCTGTGATGACCAACACGGGGACTAGAGCTTCCTAGTCCCCTTCCCTCTCACCTCGGAGGAGCGGCCGTTGGTCCCCAGAACCCATCTTGGCGCCCAGGCTCCCGACGGCGGAGGAGAGGCTGAGCCTGGCTCTGTTGTCACCACGGTCCAAATGCTGGTCCAGCTGCCGTTGCAGGGAATCAGCCACCGGGGTGCTTGGCTGTGTCTGTGCTCCGGAACTTGGCACCCGTGCTCTTGGGAAAGTCAAGTTTCCACTCGACGGCCCTTGGTGACAGGGAGACTGCATCGGAGCTAAAGCGAGAAGACATTTCAATGGGATCCAATCCCAGGGCTCCTTAGCTGAGTGCTCTCCGAACACCCATGTCTGATGCCCCCGCCTGTCTGGGAGACCACCGTGCGAGCAGGTACGAAGGCAGACATCATGGGTATGAAGGAGATGTCCCTCTGAGCCTGGGGATGCTGGGTTGGCAGGTGACCAGGCTGCAAAGTCCCTGAGGTGAAAATCACCCCCCGACTCCGCAGGACCTTCGGATGGGCCCAGTAGCTCACGCCTATCATTCTGTTAATAGTAACCTTGGTCTTACAGCCTAGAGAGCAGGTTCTGGAGAGTGCTCGGGACTTGGGGAGAAGGAGTTGTCCGTGTGTAGCGGAAACAAAAAGAACGGGGGAAGAAGTTCAGCCTCGAGGCTTCAGGTACCCCTAGAAGAGCGAGTTGCAGAAAGGTAGCATGGGCCAACTTACAGCTGCTTTTCCCACCTCTGAACCTTTTGAAGCTTCTCATCTGCAATCTGTCTGCCCTTCCACCCACCCACTCATCTGGATCTGTTGCCCCTGGGAGAATGCCAAATAACTGTGTGTTTCATTTGTGCCTCCCGAATTGCTGTAATGCTGAGGATGCCTGGTTTCTTTGGCCCTCGGGGAGGAAGGGGAAACACAGGAGAAGGTAGTTCTAGGGTGGAAAGGCTGTTCCTGACCAAATAAGGTTGAGGGACAAAACATTTCTTAGGCAGTTTCACTCTACAAGATTGTTACAGTAAGGAACGTCATGGACTCCTTGGTGGCGCTAGCACGTTTTTGTTCAGCAAAGAAAGTCTCCTAACAAGGCCGCTATTTCTCCCAGAAGGGAAGTCCCAAAAACAGCCTGAGTGGGAAGAACGGGAATTGGGTTTTTGCCTGTGCACCTGTGTGAGCATGGCCGGAAGAGGGTCATACTCAGCAGGCTCCACGTTTCTGAAGATCCTGGAGACGGAAACAAGTCTGCTTTGCGCCCGAATGATGCCAATAGCCATGTAAGGTGCACAGGCTGCTGATCACTTAGAGGACATTATGGCACTGAGAGTGGACACGTGACTGAAACCATATCCACTCCAGGAAAAAAATCACTGATGCTGCACAGAGGGTGAGAAGCCTACCACCCGTGGAGGAGGCAAACCGGGACTAGAGCCTTGGCTTCACTGAATCCATGGGGCAGGGTACAGACAGGACCGGGTGCTCAGGATCGCCTATCTGAATGCTCCAGAGGACGGTCGGCACCCCGGGAGGAAAAAGTTTGAGCTCCGCAGAAAGAAAACAGATGCTGCCCATAGGGAGCAGACGCACAGCAGTGTGGAGACCAGACAGCTTGCAGGAAGATACACAAGACATACAAGTGGCCATCGAATTTCAAGGGTCAAAAAAGGCTCCTCTTGAGAAGAAAGAGGCCTGTTACCCAGATGCCTCCAGGTGAGATAGCAGTGGGATGAGATAGCAGTGGCTGAGTTTTTGCCCCTTTCCCTCCATTTCTCTTCTCTGACCTTCCTTGGTACCAAGAGCCCGCTGCTTATGAGGGGGCAGGTGACACAGGATAGTCTGGGACAGAAGGAAAGGACACTTGTCCGACGCACATGATGCCTTTTCTTTTGAAGTAGGCTCCACATCCAGTGTGGATCAGAACGTGGGGCTTGAACTCACAACCCCAAGATGAGGACCTGAGTGCAGATCAAGTGCTGGAGGCTTAACACCCAGGTGTGCCAGTGTTTTGAAAATTCATTCCAAGGACATGTACAAACCAGTATGAGTCTATAGGGCCTGTTGGCAGGGCTGCCTCTCTCAGTCTATTTATGTTGTTGGATCCAGAGAAGACAGACTTCCTGGGACCCTCCCTTCCCAGGAAGTTTGTGCCCCTCACAGTGGGAGTACTTACCATCTCCATCCAGACCCTCGAAGGTTTCCTCCTTGTCACGTGTGGATGAGGCACTTGTATGAGGCCTCCAGGTGTCTGGCAGGTCATGGTCAACTGAAGGCGTCAAATAACATTCGTCCAGTGAGTCCTGTGGGACGTCATTCTCTTCTACCACGGGCAGCTCCCTGCAGAGCCTCGTGTTACAGGGAGGACTGGAGATGCAACAAGAAGGCTGAGTCAACATGGAGTCCGAGTGGGTTTGGGCAGCGGGGAGGAGGGACTGGTCACAGAGAACAAACGGGGAGTCCCCCTCAACGGAGACGAACCATTGTGCCTCCAAATGGGGCAGAGTGTGGATGAAGCAGAGATAGATCCGGGAAGGAGAGAGGGAGCCAGAGCCAGAGGTGGTCAGAGCATGGCCAAAATGGGAGTTTAAAGGAAGAGAGTCTGAACCTCCCCAGTGCACCACCGTCCCAACAAACAGCACACTCAGAAAACAAGAAAAGCAGCGCCAACACTTTTGCCTACGTCTTGTTGAAATTTGCAGAAAGGAGCAAGACCACCTCAGGGTATGGCAGTATTGGAGATTCCTAGAATGCTTGTGTGTCCAGGGCCTACTTGGCTAAAGATGGAGACATGAATTTTTTTTTTTTTTTTTTGAACACTTGTCTTGCCATGAATTCCTACCAGCGTCATAATGCAAAAGCAGCAGAGACGGATGGCATCTTCGGCTGGGTTTGGTCAAAGGTGACCGTGAGAATGCAAGAAGTCCTGTGCACTTAGTATAACTGCATCAGGGGCCTGCAGATTCCAGGTTGGGGAGGGACTGAGAAAGGGGCTTACAGTAGTGTCCGAGTAAAGCAGAAAGCATTGCTAATGGCCCGTTCTGTGCTTGTCAGAATGGGTGAAAGAGGTATATTTAGCAATTTCTAGATTTGCCTAGATCACCAGATGTCCCCATTGAATTAAAGCCCATGATTCTTCAGAGTTACCTGGGGTATATCGGGTCTTGGTCTTCTACCTCCCAAAGATCATTGTGATTTTCTACGACTAAAGAGAGACAGGGCCAGTCACATTACACGGAATGGCATCGGTACATTAGAATGAAATATCCGCTACAGCTAGCACTCGGGCATAATTTTCCTTAATGGGGCAGAGGATAGTGTGAGCGAAACCCTCCAGGAGGGTTCAGGGAGTGTCTTGGGAATGTGTCATGGTTTGCTTCCCTTAGCCACTGGGCAGGAGCTCCTCGATGTGGTGGGGCCACGTAGAAAGAGTCTGTGTAGAGAGTGAAGCGTGTGTTTTACCATAGATTCTGGGGAACAGCTTGTCTGAGTTTTCAAAAAGTACTGCAGCCTTCTCACCTTACCTTATCTCATGAGATATGCTAGGTATGATGGTTGAAAGGCATTTAGACACAGAGACCAGATGATGGATGGAATCTGCAAACCCTCAAATCAAGAGGAATCTTTTGTGGACAATCCTTTCGACTACACAGACGTGGGAGCCATGCATGGGGAGGGGGAATGGCCGGGCTCAGCTTTGCTCAGGGAGCCATTCAAGCAAGCTGATGGCAGAGGTGTGTGGATGTCCTGATACACCGATGAGGACTCACTGAATCAGAACAGTCAAATCAGGGAAAGGACAAAGCCAAAGATGCAGGTAAGGCTGACAGCATCTTTGAAAAGGGACAAAAAATCAAGGTCCATTGTATGGGTATAAAAATGAGAGCACTGGAGATGAGGAGAGACATTTAATGGACATCAGGAGCAAAGACACCTCCGGCTTTGCATCACAAATGAGTGTGGGTTGTGACATCCGCCTCGACTCCAATGTCCTAACGAATGTCAGAAGACATGCAGGGCCTCAGATGAGGAACAAAGTGCGGGTCTGTGCCTCACCTAATATCTGAGTTGTAGAGACTGCCCTAGAGACTGACTGAGATCGCTATGTCTACCAAACCTCTACATATCAATGACACATCAAAGCGTAACCAGAGGTTGGGATGGCAAACATAGGGGGTCAGCTTGGGGGTCGAATTGGAGCTTTGTCAGCTTGACAATGGAGGACTCACTCGCTACTGGGAGAGCAGAAGAACTGTCCATATCGTCGAATGAGTTTCTCTCAGCCCTCTTAGAGGTTCCGTACAGGTCAGCCAGGTCAGGAAGGGCTGAATGAGTCAAATAGCTGAGATCCAGGGAGTCCCATGGGGCATCCTGATCTTCCACCTCTGGCAGACACGGGCTGGGCCTGGGTGGGTGGGGAGAACTGGTCACGAAAACAAGAAGAGGAGACACCCCAGCATCCTACCGCTGTTAATGGGAGGCCGACTAGTAGAGTCGCTAGAGGAGCACAGCCACTACTCCTGGCAGAAACGACCCTCCTGTTTCAGGGACAGAGCATGGCTGCTAGGGGGAAGTACAGAGAGCCAGAGAGCAGAAGGATCTCGGGGTAGAGGCTACAGATCTAAGCTTCTGAGCAACAAACTGCAGGATGGTGGAATGGAAGTCGTGGCTCAGAGTACGCATCGATCGTTTGAAAGGTGGCTTTGAAACTTTTGCATAAACTCTGTGTCCATGCCCTTCAGGGACCAAGTGAACACGGACTTTTAAAAGGCATCCTCAGCCTGGAGCGATCGTGTGTCTTCAGTGCCTCATTCTCTGACTACCGTGACGTGACGCGACGTGAAATTCTTCCTAGGCATTCTTTTTCTACAGTGCATCCTCAAATGTGGTAACACCGAGGAGGGAGACACAGCTCTGCCCCTCACTGTGGCTTTAGCAAAAGAAGAGAACAGGGCTATGCAGAGAATCCCACTGACTAATCAATTCACGCAGGTCAAGGGACTGCGGGTGACTGAAATGGAGGAGTCCAATAAAGGAACGTAGACGTGTGACACAGGGAAGACACCCATCATGGTTAAAGGAGATACTTTGTGATTGGAGAAGGCATGAAAGGGATATGCTAGTCAGTTTCTATTGGTTCCTTGAAACACAGTCCTTCAGTTCACCACGGAAATAACCCAGAATTCTTCAGAGTTACCTGGGGGGTATCGGGTCTTGGTCTTCTTCCTCCAAAAGATAATTATGACCTCCTAGAAGTACAGAGAGACAGGGCCAGTCACATGGAACAGATCACCACTTATACATTAAAATCAAGGGTCCACTACAAGTAGCACGCGGGCATAGTGATCCTTAGTGGGGGAGAGGTGAGTGTGCAAGAAGTCCTCCCGGGGGCCTCAGGGAGTGTCTTGGCAATTTGCCAAGGTTTGCTTTCCTTAGCCATCGGGCATGAGCTCCCTGATGTGGTCGGGCCCCAGAGAAAGGGTCTCTGTACAGAGTGACACATGTGTCTTCTTTACCACAGGTTCTGGGGAGCAGCTTCCCTGGATTCTGAAAGCTTACTGCAACCTTCTCTCACTACCTCACCCCATGAGCTACTCTAGGTGTGATGGTTTAAGGTCTTTCAGACAGAGACCAGACTGCCGGATCAAATGTGCAAACCCTCACACCGAAAGGAATCTTTTGTGTACGATCCTTTGCGCTCCACAGACATAGGAGCCGTGCATGGGGAGCGGCAGAGCCCGCGCTCCGCTCTACTTCGGGGACACATCTAAGCCAGCAGACAGCAGAGGTGTTGGTGGCCTCATACGGCGACGATGACTCAGTGAAGACAGCCAACAGAGAGCACACAGACAGTGGGGATCAGAGCAGTCGAACCAGGGAAACGACCAATCCCAAGATCTAGGCAAGGCTGACGGCATCTCTGGACGGGCACGGAAATTCATGGGACATTGTATGGGTATGAAAATGAGAGCCCTGCAGATGAGGAGGGACATTTAATGGAAATCAGGAACAAAGACAGACACCTCAGCCTATGCAGCAGAAGGGAGTGTGAGTTGTCACATCTGCCTTGATTCCAATGTCCTGACTTCGGTCAGAAGCCCTAAGCAGGGCCTGAGATGAGGAACAAAGGGCAGGTCCATGTCTCAGCTGAGATCTGTGCTGAAAAGGGCATCCCAGAGCCTGACTCTGATCGCCATGTCTACCGGGCTCCTCCACAGCGCTGACACCTCTCAGCGGAACCAGAGGTTGGGAGAGTGAACATAGGGGGTCAGCTTGGGGGCCGAGTGGGAGCTTTGTCAGCTTGACAATGGAGGACTCACTCGCTACTGCCAGAGCAGAAGAGCTGTCCATATCGTCGAATGAGTTTATGCCAGCCCCCGGAGAGGTCCCTTGCAGGTCAGCCAGGTCAGGAAGGCCTGAATAAGTCAGATAGCATTCATCCAGTGAGTCTCCTTGGGCGTCCTGCTCTTCCACCTCTGGAAGCTTTGTGCTGGGCCTGGGAGGGAGGGGAGAACTGGTCACGAAAACAAGAAGAGGAGACACCCCAGCATCCTACCGCTGTTAATGGGAGGCCGACTAGTAGAGTCGTTAGAGGAGCACAGCCACTACTCCCGGCAGAAACGACCCTCCTGTTTCAGGGACAGAGCATGGCTGCTAGGGGGAAGTACAGAGAGCCAGAGAGCAGAAGGATCTCGGGGTAGAGGCTACAGATCTAAGCTTCTGAGCAACAAACTGCAGGATGGTGGAATGGAAGTCGTGGCTCAGAGTACGCATCGAGCGTTTGAAAGGTGGCTTTGAAACTTTTGCATAAATTCTGTGTCCATGCCCTTCAGGGACCAAGTGAACATGGACTTTTAAAAGGCATTCTCAGCCTGGAGCGATCGCGTGTCCTCAGTGTCTCATTCTCTGACTATGGTGACATGACGTGACGTGAAATTTTTCCTAGGTTTTCTTTTTCTACAGTGCATCCTCAATGTGGTAACACTGAGGAGGGAGACACAGCTCTGCCCCTCACTGTGGCGAAAGAAGAGAACAGGGCTATGCAGAGAATTCCACTGACTAATCAATTCATGCAGGTCAAGGGACTGTGGGTGACTAAAATGGAGGAGTCATTAAAGGAACGTTGATGTGTGACACAGGGAAGACACCCATCATGGTTAAAGGAGATACTTTGTGATTGGAGAAACTTTGAAAGAGATATGTTAGTCAGTTTCTACTAGTTCCCATCATATGCAGTATTTCAGTTTCACCACTGATATATCAAGGCATGATCCTTCAGAGTTACCTGGGGCATATCATATCTTCACGTTCTTCCACCTCATGATGGAATTGATATTCTGTAAAGAAATACAGACAGTCTCAGTGAGTAGGAAGATCCCTCTTTGTCCATTCATAATCCATTGTCTGATGCAACTCAGGCACTCAGATTTGCTTAATGTGAGGACAGGTTTACTGAAAATTATATTTGAGGGTGCCTCCTGGATTGCCTTGCAGGAACTGCCTTGATTTCCTGGCCTGAGCCATTGGGTGGGATATCATCATCACAGTTTTCACCATTGGGAGTCTGTGGAATGACTTTAACTTCTCTTTTCTCACAGATTCTGGGAAGCCGGCCTCCTTCCATTGTATAAAGATTACTGCAGTATTCAGCCTTCTCTCATCGGATGCCGAGTTGCGGAAGGCTTAGTGGAACTTATACACTGAGCCTGAAGACATGGAAGGCAACTATAAAACCTCAACTTCATGTGAGTCTTTGGTGCTGCACAGAATGTTGCCCCAATTCATGTTTGGGTAGGGGGGAGGAATGGTGAGTCACAGCTGTGCTTCTGGAAACACACAAAGAAGGTATCAGTGGAAGCGCTGGTGGTGGGTTTTCAGAGAACCATTTAGGAAGGCAAGCCATCCTAAAGGAGATAGAGAATGGGGCTGAGAAGAGCAAAACTTGTTAACCTTGGACAAGAATGCCAATTGACTGCTTCAGGCTTGGGTTCCTGAAGGACCTGGCTCAGAGATGAAATGGACAGGTTATTAAAGGTGAGAAAAGAAATTTCATCCAAATTAGGTCTGACAGATACCTTCTCTGGTCCTCTTGCTGAGGTGAGTTGAGTGTATGGTGCCTGACATGGGCCCAGGGACCTGACGGAGAAGACAGGGAGACATGGACATCCCCTGGGAGTAGGAAAAGAGCCACGTCCCCTGGCCCACCTGATGTCTGGGCTTCAAACTGAGTCCTAAAGCCCAGTTCAGCTCAGTATGTCTCTCTGGGGTCTGACCACAGGGATGAGCTCTCTGGGCACAGCAGAGGTCTGGGGTACAAGGATTAGGAGATCTCTGTGGGTGTCCAGTTGGAGCTTTATCACCTTGACAATGGAGTACTCACTGGCCACTTGCAGAGAGGAACAGACTTGTGTGCCCTCAGGTGAGAAGATGGCGGAACTTCTGTAAGGCCAGTAGGAGTCAGAGAGGTCGGGAAGCACTGAGTATGTCAGATAGCGTTCATCCGGAGTGTCCCGTGAGGTGTCCCGCTCTAGCAGCTGTGTGCCGAGCCTGCAGGGTGGAGACAACTGAACATTAACCTCAGAGGGATCTGAATGCTATGTCCTGTCTGGCTTTGATGGAAAGCAGAAGGGAGTGGTCCAGAAAGCAAAGAGGTTGAGCCATGAGAGAGAGAAAGAACTCTTCTTGTGTTTGTGGGACAAGGTGTGTTTGTCACAGGGGTAGCAGATAGGAAGGACAATAAGTGCTCAGGACACAAGCCACCAAGCTTGTGAAGAAAGAGGCTGAATGATCTCTGTGCCATCCAGCCCTGACTCACTGTGTACAGAGTCCCCGAATGGCGGCTTTCCCCATTCATTCAATAGCTTTGAGTTCGGCACCTAGTGGCCGAGCGTTGGCTGCTCTGGGGGGCAGGACGCTGTCCCCGGAACCTCGTGCCGCAAAGGCCTCTTTCTCTCAATGTTGTGCCTTGATAGAGCATGTTGTCTCGTGACTATGGTATTTTCATGCTCTGCACACATGTCAGCCTACTAAGTGCAACAGGCAGAAAGTAGACATGCGTGTCTGTCTAGAGCACAAAGTGGAGAATGAGCGAGGACAGTGAACCCTCTGACGTTTTAGTTCAGCTGGGTCAGCTGAGTGTGGGTTACTCAAATAGAGAAGGGCTTCTGAAATGGGGAGCAATCCAAGTACCACAATGAAGACCGAAAACGTGGTGAAAACGGATCATTGGTCATTGACCCAGTGGGTAATAGAGCTCTCTCTCTTGAGCACTTTCTGCTTTTCTCTGGTTGCCTCTTTGGAATTCACAGCCCCTTACTATTCAGAATTACCTAGGGGCAACGGATTCCTGGCCTTTCAGCCCCTCCTGATCCATTTGGTTGTCTGCAAAGGAACAAAGAGAAGGAGTTACAGGAAGAAGATTCCCCTTCACAGATGCCCACTCCTTTGTCCCCTGTAGCCCAGGGCAGAAATACAAGCAGCGTAATTACAGGCCACTGTGAGACAAATCATCCCAGAGAGCTTAGGTAGGGCCCTGTAAGCCATCACTGGGATTGCTCTCTTGAGCCATTCAACAAATGTCCCTGAAGTGTCAGGCCATCCTCACAGCATCCTGTCTTGAGTCTGTGCAGACAACAAACTGATTCTTCTTCCCTGAGGTTGTGGGGAAGTCCCTGGCTGCTTCCTAGAGGGTTGTTGCATTATGTAGGCTTTTTCCACCTGAAATGCTGTAGGTTAATGGTTTAGCGGAATCAGCCATTGAGATTAAAGCAATGAATGAAATCTACACAGCATCAAACCAGAATAATCTTCCAAGCTGCAAAGAAACGGGCTGTGTATGGGGGAGGGAAGTTTCAGGATCCTGCCTTGCTCCAGAGAAACATACACTGTACGATAGTCAGTGTTGTTTCTTTTTTTCCTTCTTCTTCTTCTTCCTCATCGTCGTCATCGTCGTCCCCCTCGTGGTCGTAATTTTCTGTAAAGAAATCCAGAATTGTCCCTTCAGCTGTTTCCCACATCACTGCTCTAAGCACAGCGGCTCTAATGGCCCTAGAGACGGAAGTGACTTGGCACGACTAGAGAGTCTTCTGAGCTGAAGGCAGTGTCATTAGGAATTGCTGTGACCTGGGTTTCTGATCCATCAGAAAGGTGTCTCTGATTCGGAGGATCAGCTCCACTGAACCTGGACAACTCCTTCTACTGTCTCTTGTTGTCCATGTCAGGGGATGCTCGTCCAGGGTCAATCTTGACTTCTGCAAATCGTGTCGTGCAGTGTGCCCCAAGTCCCACCGCCCGCGCAGACCCTCTGTGCGTTCACGGCTCTCACACGGAGCCTCTTCCTCGTCCTCATGACAGGACCACCCCCTGTCCCCCATTCCCCACCAGGGACTTCATGGACGCCCTCATGGGCTTCAGTGTCCTCAAGGGGACATCTGTCTATGAAAAGTGTTCCAGTCTCCACTGGGTTCCCACCTCCAGGTCCTACTGCATCCAGTACGTCATCCAACTCCACACTGTCAGGGCCTTTCTCTTGGGTCTGAAGTGCATTCAGTAATTTTCCCATCTGGTCACTACAGTGGCAACAGATTATTTGATGTACATGCCAGATGAGGGGACAGCTACGGAGAAAGGAAAACTCACTCTCTCCCCTAGACTTCATACAAACCAGGCTCAGTCTGGGAATCTCCCCCTTCTGCAGGGATCCTTGCACACTAACAAGGATCCCTCCTGTCACATTCCCCTTTCTGGGCTCTAACACTGGTCGATGCTTCCTCCTACCCCAAAGGCTGTGTCCCATTAGGGAGGAAGCAGGCAGGTGGACCACTGCGATGTGCCCCCCGTGCATTGCCTCCCTCTGCTACCACCTCCCAGTCCTGGTCCTCTCATGGCCCCGTGTGCGATGGGGAACCCAGGACAGCCGCTGCCAAGAGTGTGAGGGCAGGCGGGGAGTCTCTTGGCTGCCCAGGGACTCGGAGCAGCACAGTGCAGTCAGGGGTCTGTGGCCGTCTTACCTGGGTTGAGCATTCGGGCAAGGCACTTGGCCAACCTGCGTCCCTCAGCCAGTTGCCCTTGCAAGCCCTGCCCTTGGGAATGCTCGGCGCCATCATGGGTGAGGAGGGCGTCCAGGTGCTGAACGAGCTGTTGGGAAACATCTTTCCCTTCCCGCAGCTTCGTATATAAACGTGTCAATTCTTTATCCTGGTCTTTAATTAGCAGATGACATCGCCTAAGGTGGGACACAGAAAATGTTCTAAAATGCAAAGGTTTGAACAATAGGTAAGAGCTTTCATAGAGATTTCTGGCGGGATTTCCCAATGAGCCCTCAAAGCCGAATTCTGGCCTGTGTGGTGACCTGTCTGTGGCACCGAAAGTAGAAGGTTAATCAAGCCTTCCTCTGGATCAGAGTGTGCTCCTGTTCATGCCCTGGACATCCCGTGCATCTTTCTTCCTGTCCTCCAGGACACACTTCAGAGAGATGCCCCTTCAGCTGGTGACTTGGGGCACACGCATTTGCCTGGAAATCTCCATAGAGGGCAGCGTGCCGTGAATGGACACCGTGCCAGACCCAGAAGCATGGACAGTACGGCTGGTGTTAACTGGTGTGCTCAGAAGGGTGGCAGGGTCAAAAAGACAGCATTTGCGGGAAGAGAGGATATCAGGGTTCGTCAGCCAGGTCCTGACCGTGTGAAAGGTAAATGAAGTGTTGATCTCATAACATTGTTCATGTGCTCACTGTGCCAAAGGTCACAAATTGTCCCTTGCCCCTTGAATTTGGTGACTTTGATATTCTTTTTAAAAAGAGAATGAGGCTCTGAGTCACTGGAGTCCATCGTGTACCAATCACTGTGGTCTCAGTTGTCTTAGATATGTTCGTATAATGTGCCTGCCATGACAGTTTCTGCCCTTGTCCGGGCCCAGACTTGCTGCTGCCGCCAGTCCGAGAGACCCACAGCTTCCCTCCAGCCTCCCACACAGAGTCCTCCTTACCTGAGCTGCTCAGGCAACGTGTCTGCCCGCTTGCCCTTCTCGCACAGCACCTTCTCCCCCAGCACGGATCTGATGAGGTCGCTGGACTGTTCACACTCTGAGAAACAGAGATGCCTGCCTCAGTGGAAAGCTGGACATGCTGCTATGCTCGCTGCTTTCAAGGGAGGAGGCAGGCTGCACCCCGGGACGAATGGAACCCGGCAACCAGGCTGTGTGCTGGGAGCTCCACGCCTCATTCCGGAGTCTCCCAACTACAACACACTGGATCACTCCCCGTTTTAGAGGCCAGGAAAGAGCCATCCCGAGACACAGAGAGGAGCTCCACTCCATGATGAACTGGTATTTGGCAGAATCAGAATTCGTATCCCCTGACACCAGCCGCAATCTTGGCCACTCTAGCAAGCCTCGCTGCCTCTTCATTAAACACTAAGGAGGGACCTTAAGTAAAGCCCCCGGGATTCCAGGACCAATGGGTCCCCTGAGCTGGGATTTCTGTACTGCACAAGTGTTTCCACGGTAAAACTTCCTCCAGATAGACCAGTGTAAACTAGAAGGCAGGAAACCAGAGGGACCTGCAAGGAACATGGCCAAATCCTAATAAAGTTTATGTAAGTAGAAGCAGTAGAATTAGGAACAGAGTTTACATGCTTCCAGGCTTTGCTTTGAGAGCTTTAAGAGAAATTCCTCAGTACTCATTCTGACTCAGAGACGTAGGACGCAGGATGGTAGTAGTCTAACAGAGAGGGAAACTGAGACACCGGAAGATAGGCAGCAGGGATTGGAGTCCAGGCGGACTGACCCGGAGCCCATGCTCTTCCCTTTTGTGCTGTGTTCCCTCCACCCCAAGCCCTCGGGTGGTCACAGTTTTCATCATCGTCACAACTGCTTTCCCTCAGTTAGGTGACGGTGTCCGGAAAGTTGGCTTGTCAACTTTCAACACTTGGCTTGTCCTTCCATGGAAGGTCATCATCTCTTCCCTTTCCTAAAGAGCAGGTTTCAATTCTTACTTTTTGCCACCTCAGTTGTTTTTAAGTCTACCTTCCCTTGCCGTGTGGAAGACAAAGTGTGAGAAAATGGCCAAAATTCAGCCTCAGCATTGTCAGGATTCCTTCCTGTCATTGGGTTGTGCGCATGCCCCGATCTCCGGGTTCCTTCTGTCTCCGAAGCCCCCTCCTCATGAACAGGCAGCTGAGCTCCCCAATTCACGCTGCCTGTGGGAGAGGACCTACCGCACACAGTGGCCTGGCCGGTTTCTGGGTCTGTATTGTCCCCCACTCACCCTCATTCTCACTTGGCCAAGCATCTAGTGGCCTCGGCCTGGGCCTGCTGACTTTGCCCCGTCACTGAAGGTTCTCCAGCTCAGGGGTAGACAGAGGAGGTAGCACAGATTGTCTTATGTTCCCCAAAATGCTGCCAGCCTTACCGCCGGGCTTCACATGGCCTCCATGGACATGGAAAGGAAAACCTTGAGCACGGGATCCCTGTCAGCTGGGGAGTCCCTGTGTGGATGGCGGCCCTCATGGATACCGCAGTTTCAGGGAAGGCCGACCTCACCTCCATGTCCTTGAAAGCACGTAGCGTCACCTATTCCTTCCCCACAACCCGGTGCCAACTTGAGCATCAGTGTATTTCCGCAGGGCAGCCAGCTCGGTGCTTTGCCAGTGGGACATCGGAGAACTGACACCTGATGGAGTTCCTTAGTCCTACGGCAACTGAGATGAAGGACTGCTACAGGACAGACAGGTCTGTCTGTCTGTCTCTGGGTGTGCACCAGGAATCAATAACTGCGATGGAAACTCTCAGCCACCCTCTAGGTCACTGCTAACCTGGGGAGGATGCTAACATACTTCTCTTCTGTTTACCCATCCTCAGCAAACGGAGGGTCAAATTCCCACTTCTACCTTCACGGACTGTGGTCAGAATGAAATTTGTGGTGTCATTGGAAATGGGGAGACAGCATCTGGAGAGGCTTTGCATTTCTCAGAAGGAGTACACCCAGCTATGGCTTTGGGGACCAAGACTTTGCAGGACTTACTGTATTTCTGCAGTTGGTTGGCCAGGGAGTAGGCCGTAGCTTCGGCTACAAGGAATTTTTCCTTGAGGTCTAGGAAGTCCTGGCTGGTTTGTTCCAGCTGCGACCGAAGCTGCCGGTTGACTTCCTGGAGGCTGCTTTCTGCCCCTGCCTGCGACAGAGGGCCAGGATGGGCTTCCATGGCGACCTGTGGCAGAAGAGGTAGCGCTGGGGACCGAGGAGAAGAAACCCAAGCCCATGGTGAGTTAAAAACCAGTGACATCAAGTCGGTTGAATCAGGACTGAGGGGTGAGGTTACCGGAATCCTTTACTTACTGTTGGCAACGCTTGGAGCAACAGCCCACAGCACTTGAGAGACAACCAAGGGTCAAGACGCCAGAGGTGGGAGCCGAAGGCACTGCTCGTAGCTCCGACGCCAACCGGAATGACCGAGGGAGCACCCAGAATGCCGGCTAGTGGGCTGCACTTGCACTAACAGAATGGAATGTCCAGGGTGTCCGTGGAACCTGGGGAGCCCCTGCCTTCCAGTTGCCGAGGCCATGCTGATACACAAGGCTGCCTGGCCCACCCCTCAGTGGCCACTCTCTGTAGTTGTCTACCTTTGTGCTGACACCACAGATCCCATCTGTTTCCAAAACATTGTCTCAGCATAGTTCTCATTGTTCGTTCTCTTATGTGTGTAGAATAATGTCAGGCAGAAATAGCATCCCAAGAAGTTTTCTTTGTTCTTTTTCTTTTCTTCTTTCTCTTTATTTCTTGGAGAGAGAGAATGGGGGCATGCGTAGAGGGAAAGTGTGTGATAAGGGTCTCAGGGTCACAACCCATGAGACCATGACCCGATCCTAAACCAAGAGTCCGATGCTCAACCAAAGGAACCACTCAGGCACCCTTCCCAACAGGTGTTCTTAAGGGCTCTCATGAACTCATCCCACTTCTCAACAGCGGTTCAACAGATCTTAAGGCTTTTCTAGTGAGGGACATTTCTAAAGTCAAAGACTCTCTTGGATGTTCTTCTCCAGGTCTTCGCTACCGATTAAAACACAAGAGAAACATGCTAGCAGTTTAGCCAAGTGTGGCATCAGGCTCCCAGGTCCATGGGGAGTCCGCTTCTCCCTCTGGCCTTCTCCCCTCTCGTGCTCTCTCTCATTCTCTCTCGCATGCTCTGCCCTCCTTAAATAAATAAATAAATAAGTAGATAAAGTCTTACAAAATGAAAAACAGAAAGGGAAGAAACTGTTTCTTGTCCCAATTCTCTCAGTATTCTTCTCACTGCATGTCTGTGTTAGGTAGACTTGTTTTCCCTTTAGGTGGCCATTTCATTTCCGTTTCCTTAGCTATTGACTTAAACTAAGAGTGGAACTACTGTGTCATTTGGAACCCTGTGTTTAACTTTTTGAGGAACTGCCAACCTCCTTTCCAAAGCAGAACAAGGACACCCTTTTTACATTCCCACCAGGAATGTGTAAGAATTCCAGTTCTCTACAAGCTTCCCGACACATGTATTGTCTCTTTGCTTGAAGTCATGCTGATGGGAGTGACGTGGGATCTCACCGTGCTTTAGATTTGTATTTTCCTAAGGACAAATGAAATTGAGCATCTTTTCATGTGTTCATTGTTGCAAAGGTATTGTCCTTTCGAGAACATCTATTCAAGCTCTCTTCCCCATTCCTATATTGGCTGTCTTTTTACCAACTGCTTAGTTGTAGGAGGGTTCTTTCCATGCATTGTAGATAGTGGACCTCATCAGATATACAATTAAAACTACTTCTCCCATTCTGTGGATTGTCTTTTCACTTTACGTCCTTGATAGTGTCCCTTGAAACAAAAAGCTTTGAACATGATGACTTCTAGTTGATCTGTTTATTCTTGGGTTGCTGGTGCGGTTTGCAACCAGCTTCCAACCCCAAATCATGAAGATGTAGAACGCTATGTTCCTCCAAACATGGCCTTTGAATGAGAACTAGCCTGCATTTGAGTAGTTGGTGGACATTACTTAGTACCGCCTCGTGAGTGTTGATTGATATTTCTCTCAATTGATATTCAGGCGCCTGTTTTCCCTCCTGTGGAGGGTGCTATGGCCTGTAACAGAGATTTAGGAAATGGTATCTGTCAACATCCTGGCTTAGATTCAGGGGTGAATCCTGGTTCTGCAGTGGAGCTGGTCTTAAACTCATGCACAGTTTCACAAATTGCTCAGGCCCTTTAGAGCTGAGTCGTTGTTGATCTTTCTGAGGAACACTTGTCTGCTAGTCCAGATCATCTAGGGCCAGAGTGGACTTTCTCAGTGCCCTCCACACGGAGAAGACTGCCAGGATTTGACCTAGTCAAGACTTTCATCTCTGGTCTATTCGAATGGAAACTCGACCTGCTTCAGGGTTTTGGGAACGTTGTTCCATGCAAGTTGGTTCTTCTCCATTTTTTTTTAATGTATACATGATTTCTTCCTGGATAAGGGGAAAGGATATTTATTTCAGAACAGGCTGTCTGTTCTTTGCCAGTTGTCTGTCTGTGCTTTTGAAATTGTGTAAAGGAGAATTCCAGGTCAGCTATCTTCTATGCAAAAAGTACAGTTCCTGTACAGTGTCAGGTGATCATACTTAATATTAGGAACTCTCTTGTTACTCAGATGGTATAGTTTCCTGATGAGAAAAAAAATACTCAGGAAGATGACAGAGCTTCCCAAGACCTTTGTCATGGGTCACAGGTCACAGATGTAGTGAAGAGAGGAGCGAGCATTCGAAACCATTTGTGGAGGCACCTGTTTGGCTCAGACAGATAAGCATCCAAGTCTTAATCCCAGTACAGGTCTTGATCTCAGGGTCCTGAACTGGAACCCCATGTTGGGTCCCGGCTTAGAAGAAAAAAAGAAAAAAGAATAAATAAAAAGAAAAGAAGAAAAAAGAAACCAATGAAGCAGGTATCCCATTGGGTTTTCCTATGCTTATTAAGCAATTACCCTATGCTATGGTATCTCATTGTATACTGATTTCTTTCCCTCATGACTAAGGAGTTGTGTGTCTCTTCATGTACTAGTATTAGAACCAATGATGTGTCTTGTTTTGTGAAGTTTCATTTCGAGTCTTTCAGCCATTTCTTTTATTCTGTTGATTATCTTCTCAGACTAGATGATACCCAATTCTGGAGAAAAGTCCTTTGTCAGAGAGAAACATGCTTCTATACCGTGGCTTCCCTTTATGTTCTCTTGAGGTTGAGAGAAAGATAGATAAATTCATTTTCGTATCCCAGGAAATGATTCATTGCCTCCTTTGAGCTTGCCAATCATATCGTTGATATATTTTTGGGAAAAATCAAAACTACTTATTAAATTTCAGGGTATGAAAGGTCTGTTTTGTATTTTAAACTGTTTCCCCAGGGACGTTGAGATACAATGTCCAAGCAGTAAAGTGTATATAATTAAAGGCCTACGTGTACTAAGTTTGAACATATATGCATCACCCCAGTAGTGGATGTGTCTATTGCCCCACAAGTTCCCTTGTCCTTCTAGCAATTCCTCCCTCCCATTCACACGTGAGGAAAGCATCGATTGGCCTTCTGTTACAGTAGAATTATTTGCAGTTTCAAAGGTTTTCTATTAACGAAATTGTATGCTATGTAGATTATTTTGTTTTGATGTTTTTTGGCTCTGGGGAATTATCAGAGCAAGAGAAAATGTCTTCCCATAGTGTTATGTATGCAAAGAGATTACTCTGCGAAACTGAACAGTATTCCATGAGCTGGATATGTCACAATTTGTGGTGGTCATTCCTCTGTGGATGGAGATGAATGACAATTAGAAATAGACAGTAGCGTCTTGGGGATGTACCTTTTCTTTTTTCATTTGAGTGGAACGGTGATGGTCTATGGTCGGTATAGGTCTAATATTTTGAAGACTTTCCTGACTGTTAGGGTGCCTGGGTGACTGAGTCAGGAAGCATCTGCCATTGATTCGGGCTCAAGTCATGACCTCATTGGTGGTGAGACAGAGCCCCCGGTAGGGCTCAGTGTTCAGCGGGGAGTCTACTTGAGTTTCTGTGCCTCTCCCTCTCCCTCTGCCCCTCCCTCCACTCACTTTTACTCTTTCTGTCTCTAGTCAATCAACCATTAAAAAAAAAAAAAAAAGAATTTCCAAACTATTTTCTGCAGTGGTTTCAGACTTTAACATTCCCATGCACAGTGTTTGAGAAATCTAGCTCCCGCACCTCCTTGCTACGACTCAGAATGGAGATTCCATTCATTTTTGCCATTTTCATTGGTAGATAGTGGTTTAAATTTGTATTTTCCTAATAACTAATGATATAGTTCGTGCCATGCTCTTACATGCCTTCCATGTGTATTCTTTGCTAAAGTGCTTTTACAAATCCTTAAATTCATTTTATTTTATTTCCTTTTTAAAAGATTTCATTTCTTTCTTTGCAGGAGAGGGAAGGAGAGCAAGAGCGGGGCTGTGGGGTGGGGTGAGGAGGCCAGAGGGAGAGGAGACGCACACTCCCTGCTCAGCGGGAAGACTGATGGAGGGGGGCGGGGATTAGACCCCAGGACCCTGAGATGGTGACCTGAGCCAAAGGCAGCCGCTTCACCAACTGAGCCACCCAGGCAGTTTTCTTTGACCCATTTCAGAGTGGATTGTGTGTCTTCTTCCTATTGACTTTTGAGAGTTCTTTCAATGTTCTCTTAGGAGACCTTCAGCAGATATGGAAATTACACCTAGTTTCTCCCTATGTGTGACATGACTTTGCATTCTCTCACCAATGTCTTCTGAAGCACCAAAGTTTGAAATTGTGATGCAGTCCAGTGTATCAATTTGTTCTTTCATTAATGAGAATTTTGGTATCATTTCTAAGAAATCAATGTCCAGGGCCTCCTGGGTGACTCAGTTGGTGAAGCATCTGCCTTCGGCTCAAGACGTGATTCTGGGCTCTGGGATCCAGCCCTGGGCTGAGCTCCTTGTTCAGCAGGGAGCCTGTTCCTCCCTTTCCCAGTGCTTCTACCCTGTTTATGCTCTCTCACTCTGCTCCATAAAGAAATAAAATCTAAAGAAAAAAAAATAGAAATGCTTCTCAGCAACATTTGGCATTGTCTTTTGTACAGAATCACCCTCATTCGTGGAAAACGGTCTCTGGTTTGGCATACATTGCCCTGCAGACTAATCACATTGATGACCGTTTTATGGGCTTATGAACCATGCATGTGTCTTCTTTGGTAGCACGGGTATCCGAGTCTTATGCTGGCTTTTTATTAACAGTGTGTTCCTTCTGCCCATTCAGTGAGTTCCAAGTACCCTTACGTCTTGCGAATGGGAGTCCTCATGAGGTCTTTAATCCGCAAATATTGTCTCCTTCTCGGTGGCTTCTCTGTTCCTTTTCTCAGTGGTAACGTTGGATGCAACAAGGTTGTTCACCTTAAGTTTTCCTCTTCCATATTTTACTCTTGCTCTAGTGACAGAACTCTTCACTTAATGCAAAGTCCTGACCATTTTCTATTGCGTAATCACCTTGAATGGTTGCTATGGCTCTTCTCCTTAAGTCTGTGACCATTTTGAGTTCATGGCTGCGAAAGGGGTGGTTTTCAGCAACCACTGTGGGGGAAGTTTGTCCTGCCAGGGGCAAGAGAACTGAGAGGTAACTTGGTTTCTGAGTTAGTCTCCCCCAGGTCTGGAAAGGAGATTTCGCCCTCCTCTACCTATTAACGGAAGTCTGAATGCCTTTGGGGAGGGGAGTTGAATGGGCCTGGTGGTCATATATGGCACTTACACCTCATTCTCTTGGACTGGGTAACTGGGTGCAAAGTAGCTCCAGGAGCCCAGGGCAGTGCTAGTCAGAGGTGTCTTTAGGAGCACAGACACACTGAGAGCCAGAGAGGATTCCCCGGAAAGGATAAAAGAGATCCCAGGGGATGTGGTATGGTTTCCTACAGGGTCTTCCATCAGTGGGTGGGAAACAGGACTCCCCCACACCAGCAACTCAGGAAACATGCCCAGAGGGAGTAGAGCAGATGGAAGGCAATTCCCAGAGTTTGATCTATTTTTGCCAACATGAAATGACGATATGTGCCTGGATATGTACCTGGTGCATGAAAGGACACATGGCTGGCTCAGTCAGTAGAGTGTGCCACTCTTCACCTCAGGGACCCCATGTGGATGATGGAGACTAGCTCGAAAACAAAAACAAAAACACATGCAGAAAATACAAAACACAGCAAAACAAACAATAAAGAAAAAATAAATAGGTGCGTGCATCAGGAATCCGGAAATATCCCCCCCCCACCCCCCCGCAAGGAAAGGACTGGGCCAGGGTGATGGGAGGCTCAGTTAGTGAAGCGGCTGCCTTCAGCTCAGGTCATGATTGCAGGGTCCGGGGATCAAGCTCACATGGAGACCTTGCTCGGCAGAGAGCCTGCTTCCCTCTCTTTCCCTCTGCCTGCCACTCTGCTTACTTGTGCTGTCTGTCTCTCTGCCAAATAGTAAATAAAAACTTTTAATAAATAAAGGAAAGAAAGAAAGGAAGGAAGAAGAAAGAAACAAAGAAAGAAAGAAAGAGAAAGAAAGAAAGAAAAAATGTAGGTTGGGGCAGCTTTGTCCTTGCAGATCAAGAGCCATTCTGAGCCCTTGGAGAATCCTAATTGTTGCTATACATTTCCCAAGAAAAACCCAGAGACCGTACGTACCTTTTTAGTATTTGCGGGGTTTCCCATGTGCACTCAGAAGTGCACTGGCCAACTAAAGTCGGCACACTAAGAACAGCAGGAGACCAAGAAACAGAATGTTCCCTGGATGCTCCACATTATTGTCTGCCCTCACTGCAGTCTCACTGGAAATGGGAAAGGGCAATTGAAATCCCTGGTAGTCAACACAGGTTAGGGGAAAAAAAATGGAAGGTTTGGGTGCACAGTTTAAATTACTGTATTCTCGGATTGAACTTGAAGGCAAGTGGAGACCCTGTTGAAGGTTTTCTGGCTTCTGTGGTGGAGATGAGGGCTAACACACAAAAGAGTTGTACTCGTCAGAGTAACTTTGGTAACTTAGTATCTTTCCCATTGACAGAGTTTTCTTTCAATCTTCTGATCCCATGGTCTCCTGCTTGAGTCTACACATATTTGTGCAAGGAAGCTGATGTCAATACCACACATAAAATCTATACCACCAAATGTCACAGTGCTCATTCTTAATGGTACATTGGGCCCATTTCTAAGTGCCTGTAGCTACGTTGTGGCTGACTCCGAAGGCAGCCCATTGTACCATGTGTGCACTTCTCTCTGGCCCCACCTCTAGAGTAAGCAGTGCTTCGGAGCTGTCTCCATTCCTGGGGAAGGATGTGGGTCAGGTAGGAAGTGAAGAGAAATGGAGGGTGGACTAGGCAACAGGAACAGGAAAGGACGCCTATAAGTTGGTTGATTCCAGAGAGGACAATTGCACTGTTTTTTTTTTTTTAATTTGGTTTTTTAATTTGTATTTATTTTTTTAATTTCCTTTCAGTGTTCCAGAATTCATTGTTTATGAGCCACACCCGGCGCTTCATGCAATACATGCCCTCCATAACACCCAACACCAGGCTCACGCAATGTTTTTAAAAAGTATTTTGTTTCCTTATTTGAGAGAGAGTGCTTGAGAGAGCAGGAGTGGTGGCCGGGGGGAGAGTGGGTGAGGGGGAGAAACAGACTCACCACTGAGCAGGGAGCTGGACATGGGGCCTATCCCAGGACCCTGGGATCCTGACCTGAGCCAGAGATTGACACTGAAACAAATGGGTTGATGGGCAGAAGGAGAAGGAGAAAGAAGGCAGATAGAGAGAAAGAAAGAAGGAGGGAAAGAAGGAAAGGAAGAAGGAAGGAAGGAGGGAAGGGAGGATGGAAGGAAGAAAAGAAAGGAAGAAAGAGAAAGGAGGGAGGGAGGAAGAGAGAAAAAAGAAAAGGTAAGAATGGAAGGAAGGTGGGAGGGAGAGGGGAAGCAGGGAGGAAGGGAGAAACAGAAAGAAAGAAAGAGACAGAGAGAGAGAGAGAAAGCGAGAAAGAAGAAAGAGGAAGTACCCAGGTCAATTTTCCTTGTTACCATCTAGTGAAGACCCTGTTCGGAAAACCCGAAAGCTGGTGAGCCCTGGGAGGGCCCCTCTCTGGCATGCTCTCAGGAGGGTGTATCTGATGTGTGGAGAACTATTTAAGGAAACCAAATTTAGAATCCATTGATTAATGTGGCCGCATTTCCTTGAAGAAGTCACATCAGCTATGTAAGCATGGCCATGGGAAATCACCCCAAACAGCTCCATGGTGTGCACCTGGGTGGTTCAGTGGTTAAGTGTCTGCCTTCGGCTCAGGTCATGAGATCGAGCCTCACATCAGGCTGCCTGCTCAGCAGGATGCCTGCTTCTCCTTCTCCCACGCCTCCTGCCTGTGTTCCCTCTCTCGCTGTGTGTCTCTGTCTGTCAAATAAATCAACAAAAGTTAAAACAACAGTTAAAACAAAAGTTAAAAAAAGAAAGCTTAGAGATAATATATGTTTTGTCTGGGTCAGAGCAGGTCCTCCTGTGGGAAGCCGGTTCCTGCCGTTAGTGTTGCCGGGATCTCAGGTGCTTTGCTGCTACCTCAAAATTTGCCCCTTGACAATGTGAGTCAACTTGATATTGGGTACGACTTATGATTTGGGGGACTGACTTAATAATACAACCCTTTATGTCATTCCCATATTTGTTGGATGTGCTCTTATGGAATCCTCTGATGTTTCCTGAAATATAGGCCATCGGCCTAAGTTAAGGCAGGATAATCTGTGCACAGAGTGACGGGTGGATCGTGGATTTTGTGGCCGTGATGGCCAAATCTGTTGCTGAGGTAGCTACCAAAACCATGTATCATGCCTCTGCAGGTGCCCATTTGCAACTCGAAAAGCCCCAAGGCATATTGGCCTGCTCCTTTGTGGTCCTCGTCATCAGTTTCCTGGAAGTTCAGGAGCAAAACAGCTCTCAATCTCTTTTTGAAGTTTTTATTTATGTGGTTGACAGTGATACAGAGAGAGAGAGAGAGAGAGACTCCAAGGAGGAGAGCAGCAAGGGAGAGGGAGAAGCAGGCTCCCTGCCGAGCAGGGAGCAGAATGTGGGGCTAGATCCCAGGACCCAGGGGCCATGATGTCAGCTGAGGCCAGACGCTCAACTGACTGAGCTACGCAGGCACCCCCTCAGCTCTCACTAAATCCCAAACCTCATCTATCATAACTCAGTATCTTGTTTGACACAATTTCCACGAGGCAGGGTCTGCAACTCAGGGGCAATTATCTGAAAGCCGTCGAGGGAACGGGGTCTGGCGCTCTCGAGGAGAAATGACCCCTAATCAGAAGACAGATCAGTCATCTGAAAATAAGGCAGGGCGGGCACAGATGTGAGAACCACCAGATATGGAGATGAAACCAGTTATTGTAATAGTTTTCCATCACTTGAAAATGAAAAATAGATCAATGGAAAATATGAACAAGGCCCTATCTATCTTTAAGAGAGGAAAACGACGATGTCTGAAAGGCAGTGTACTGCAAGCGATTGACGGCATTAGAAGACGCAGATTAAGAATATTGATAGGTCCGTATTGACTCTGTAGATCTCTCTGTAGCGTTGCCGTAGGAACTACAGTAAATCATCCATACATGCACACAGTGGCTTTTCCCACGAGGTCTTTCCTCGCCTCCAGCAGTGTTTTACACTTTTCAGCGAACCAGTCTTGCTTCTCCTACAATGAACTGATGCCTGGATATTTTACTGTTTTTGGTGCTACTGTCAGTGGGATTGCTTTCTTAATTTCCTGCTCAGTTTGTTCCGTGGCAGTGCACAGAAACACAAGTGATATTTGCATAGATAGTACCCTGCAACCTTATGGAATGTGTGTATGGGCTCTAATATGTTTGTGTGTGGATGCTTTGAAATTTTTCTATATTTAAGCGTGTCCTCTGTCAATAGAGATGCAGGTTGACCCTTGAAGAATTGCAGGGTTGAGGGTGCTGACTCTCAAGGAAAAAGACTCTGTGTATAAGTTTTGGCTTCCCATGACTGAGCTACTGCTAAGAGTCACCTGTTGACGGGAAGCCTTACTGAAGACGTAAAGAGGCGATTACGAGCTCTTCTGCAAGTTCTGTGGATTCTATACTGTATCCATCAATCAGAGTAAGATCATATGATAGTTGTTTTTCTCCGATTGACTTATTTCACTAAGCATGATACGCTCTAGTTCCATCCACGTCGTCGCAAATGGCAAGATTTCATTTCTTTTTTTTTTTTTTAAAGATTTTATTTATTTGCTAGAGAGAGAGAGTACACACAAGCAGGCAGAGAGGCAGGCAGAGAGAGGAAGAAGCAGGCTCCCTGCCGAGCAAGGAGCCCGATGCGGGACTCGATCCCAGGACCCCAGGATCATGACCTGAGTCGAAGGCAGTGGCTTAACCAACTGAGCCACTCAGGCGTCCCAAGATTTCATTTCTTTTGATGGCTGCATAGTATTCCATTGTGTATATATACCACATCTTCTTTATCCATTCATCTGTTGATGGACATCTAGGTTCTTTCCATAGTTTGGCTATTGTAGACATTGCTGCTATAAACATTCGGGTACACGTGCCCCTTCGGATCACTACGTCTGTATCTTTAGGGTAAATACCCAGTAGTGCAATTGCTGGATCATAGGGTAGTTCTATTTTCAACATTTTGAGGAACCTCCATGCTGTTTTCCAGAGTGGTTGCACCAGCTTGCATTCCCACCAACAGTGGAGGAGGGTTCCCCTTTCTCCGCATCCTCGCCAGCATCTGTCATTTCCTGACTTGTTAATTTTAACCATTCTGACTGGTGTGAGGTGATATCTCATTGTGGTTTTGATTTGTATTTCCCTGATGCCGAGTGACGTGGAGCACTTTTTCATGTGTCTGTTGGCCATCTGGATGTCTTCTTTGCAGAAATGTCTGCTCATGTCCTCTGCCCATTTCTTGATTGGATTGTTTGTTCTTTGGGTGTTGAGTTTGCTAAGTTCCTTATAGATTTTGGATACTAGCCCTTTATCTGATATGTCGTTTGCAAATATCTTCTCCCATTCTGTCAGTTGTCTTTTGGTTTTGTGAACTGTTTCCTTTGCTGTGCAAAAGCTTTTGATCTTGATGAAATCCCAATAGTTCATTTTTGCCCTTGCTTCCCTTGCCTTTGCCGTTGTTCCTAGGAAGATGTTGCTACGGCTGAGGTCGAAGAGGTTGCTGCCTGCATTCTCCTCAAGGATTTGGATGGATTCCTTTCTCACATTGAGGCCCTTCATCCATTTGGAGTCTATTTTCGTATGTGGTGTAAGGAAGTGGTCCAATTTCATTTTTCTGCACGTGGCTGTCCAATTTTCCCAGCACCATTTATTGAAGAGGCTGTCTTTTTTCCATTGGACATTCTTTCCTGCTTTGTCGAAGATTAGTTGACCATACCCGCACTTCTTTTTTCTCACTTTCCATTTGAAAGATATTGAGGCCGAGTCTAGAATTCTATCCCTCTGCCTGGGGCCACGCCTGCGTTTTGCCAGCAGGGAGGAGCAGGGACAGATGGGAGGTCACCTCAGCCCCAGAGTCTCGGATCAGCACCCATAGGGATAGAAAGACTAGCAGGAGCCCTTGCTCTTTGCACACCCGTTCCGACTGGAAGGACCACAGTGTCCCCAGAGGCCCCTGTACGGAGTGCTCAGGGCTTTGGAGCTGCCCCCAGCAAGAGGCCAGAGGTAATCTCTCCCTCTCACCTTCCCAACTTCTCTCTCTCTTGCCCTCCACACTCCATGTTGCCAAGCCCCCCCAATCCCCCTGCTCCTTGTCAGCATTCCAAGGACATGCCTCTCCCTGCCACCAGCATCCCAGGCTGAGGCTATGGAGCTCTTCTGGTTGGGGAGCTCAGTGCTGTTCCAAGTGTTGCCCTCTAGATATTTCTCCCACGCTTGCTTGAATCTAAATCAGCTGCCTGTCACAGACTTGTAAACGTTTTTGCCAACAAGAAAATAGTGGAGGGGCGTCTGGGTGACTCAGTGGGTTATGCCTCTGCCTTCGGCTCAGGTCATGATGTCAGGGACCTGGGATCGAGTCCCGCATCAGGCTCTCTGCTCGGCAGGGAGCCTGCTTCCTCCTCTCTCTCTCTCTCTCTCTCTCTCTCTGCCTGCCTCTCTGCCTAATTGTGATCTCTGTGCCTCAAATAAACAAATAAAATCTTTAAAAAGAAGCAGAAGAAATAGAAAATCGAGGACGTTGTGTGTGCATGTGTGTGTGTATGTGTATTGCCTTTGAAATCATAAGGTGCTGGATCAGGAATCTGGAGTTCCTTCCCTCAGGAAAGGATAGGGGAATGATCTTGGTCCTTGCAGATCAAGAGCCATTCTGAGCCTTGAGAGAATTCTAAATGTTGACTGACACTTTCCAAGATCAACCCAGACACCCTATACTTTGGGCATTTGTTGGGTTTCCCATGTGTGGTCAGAAATCCCCTGTCTGGCAAAAGGTGGCACACTAAGTACCGAAGTAGACCAAGAAAGAGAATCTTCCCCGGATGACCACATTACTCTCTGCCCTCCCTGCAGTCTCTCTGAAAATGGGAGTGGGCAATCGAAAGACCTTGCACTGAGTAGAGGATGGGAAAAAAGGTGGAACATTGGGGTAACCGTTCAACTGATTATATCCTTAGACTCTATTTGTGGGCACGTGGAAACTCTACTGAACAGTTTTGTGGACTATGCCCATGGGTAGGAGGGGTGAATGGAGACTGCGATTACACAACTCAGTATAATTTAATACCATAATATCTTTCCCACTTCACATGGTTTTTCTTCCATTTTGTCTGATGCCAGGCATGAATCTAAACATATGTGTAAAAAGTTTATATCAGAAAAGGTGTACAAAACCCACACCACTAAATTTGGTGGTACTATTTCCTCATGGTGCTCTAGACTGGCTTCTGACTGCACGTCGCCACATCATGGCTGACTGTGAATGCAGCCCCTTTCTAGGTATGTGTGTCCTTGGCATTGCCCCCCTCCCCCCGCAGGTTAAGCAGTCCCTCTGAACTGGGTGTGTCTCTGGGGGAAACATGTTGGTCCAATAGGTAAGATCGGGAAATGGGGGGATGGGGAGCCAGCAGCAACAAAGCATGCTCATAAGTGGGTGGGTTCCAGAGAGGAGTGTGCTGTGTCCTCTAACAATATGCATAGCTCTCTGTCAGAATTCTGGCACTGATGAAAGAGCAATGCTGGGAGAAACCAGTGTACCCTTTGTCAGGAAATAAGCTTGAATTCCAGCTGATCTAACAGCTGTGCCTAAAAACTCCCCCTAGACAACTTGGGGAAGAGAGGAGAAACTGTGTTCCTTTTAGGTGTTATGATTTCCCTTCATGGGAGCTGGCCAGGGAAAGAAATGTATTAAGGCTGAGTATCTGGGAGAAGATATTTGCAAAGGACGTATCAGATAAAGGGCCAGTATCCAAAATCTAGAAAGAACTTATCAAACTCAACAGCCAAAGGACAAATAATCCCATCAAGGAATGGGCAGAGGACCTGAACAGACATTTCTGCAAAGAGGACATCCAGATGGCCAGCAGGCACAAGAAAAAGTGCTCCACGTCACTCGGCACCAGGGAAACACAAATCCAAGCCAGAATGTGATACCACCTCACGCCAGTCAGAATGGCTAAAATAAACAAGTCAGGAAATGACAGATGCTGCAGGATGTGGAGAAAGGGGAACCCTCCCGCTCTTTTAGTGAGAATGCAAGCCGGTGCCACGACTCTGGAAAACAGCATGGAGGTTCCTCAAAAAGTGGAAAAAGGAGCTACCCTATGATCCAGCAATTGCACTACTGGGTATTTACCTTAAAGATAAAAATTTCGTGATCCAAAGGGGCATGTGCACCAAATGTTTATAGCAGCAGTGCTCACAATAGTGAAACTATGGAAAGAACCTTGATGCCCATCAACAGATGAATGGGTGAGGAAGAGGTGGTATACAAGAATATATATATGTATACTTATATATGTGTATAAGTATATATGTATGTATGTATGTATGTGTACATATGCATATGTATACTTATATATACACACACAGACACATACATATATATTGCACAATGGAATACTATGCAGCCATCAAAAGAAATGAAATTTTGCCATTTGCAATGACATGGACAGAACTAGAGGGTATTATGTTGAGCGAAATAAGTCAGTCAGAGAAAGACAGTTATCATATGATCTCCCTGATATAAGGAATTAAGAGCAATGTGGGTGGGTTCCGGGGGGGGGGGGGCTAGGGAAGGAAACAATGAAACAAGATGGGATCAGGAGAGAGTCCAACCATAAGAGACTCTTAATCTCACAAAAGAAACTGAGGGTTGCAGGGGTGAGGTTTGCAGGGAGAGGGTGGTTGGGTGATGGACATAGGGGAGGGCATGTGCTATGGTGAGTGCTGTGAAGTGTGTCAACCTGGCGATTCAGAGACCTGTATCCCTGGGGCTGATAATAAATTGTATGTTAATGAAAAAAATAAAAAATAAATTAAAATATGGATAAAGGACCTGAATAGATATCTTTCCAAAGGATCATGGAAATGCAAGTCAAAACTGCAATGAAATATTATTATGTCCCAGTTAGAGTTGCTAATATAAGAGAGAAAAAAGATAACCAGTGTTGGCAAGGTTGTGGGGAACACGGAACCCTTGTGCACTGGTAGAAACGTAAATTGATACAGCCATTTTTTTTTTTTTTTCCAAAAAAGAAGGAAACTAAAATTATCCTGTGATGCAGCAATTCCAGTTTGGGGCATATATCCAAAGGAAATGAAAGAGGATCTCAAAGAGATATCTGCACCCCATGTTCACTTCAGCATTGTGCACTGTAGCCAAGACACTGAAACAACCTACGTGTTACATGGGTGAGGAAAATGTGGGTCATGGACATGAAAAGTCTAGCAAAAAGAATCTAGTCAATGATATTGTAATACCAGGCTATAGTGACCGATGAGGATTACACTTATTGTGTAATATTGAGTAGTGTATATAATTGTCAAATCACTGTGCCGTACACCCGAAACTAATATAAGATTGTATGTGCATTACACTTTAATGTGAAAGGAAATGTGAATATCATTTGGTCGTGGAAAAGAAGGAAATTCTGCTGTTTGGGTCAACATGAATGTAGCTGCAGGACATTATATTCAGTGAAAAAAGCCAGAGAGAGAAAGACAAATACTGTGTGCTATCATCTAATCTATACATGGACTTTTAAAAAAATGAAGAAGTGAACTCACAGAAACAAATAGTTTCTGTGATGATGATGGTTACCAGTGGCTGGGAGGTGGGGCATATGGGCAGATATTGGTCTAAGGGTAAGAACATTCAGTTATAAGATGAATAAGTTATGAGGGTCTAAGGGACAGCATAGTGACTCTAGTTATAATACTGTATTGTGCCCTTGAAACTTGCTAAAGGAATAGATCTTAAGCTTGTTGACAAAAAAAAAAAAAAAAAAATCAGGTGATTGTGAGGTGATGTGTTCATTAATTTGATTGCAGTAATCATTTTATAAGGAATATGTACATTAAGTCATCAGATTGTACACTTTCAATATATGTAGTTTTATGTGCTCATTATACCTGCAAAAATCTGGGAAAGATATTTGCAATGGTAAATACTAGGTTATGAGAATTTTACCACAATTAAATATAAATAATAAAAGTAATGCTTCCAGTTGGTAAAACAACCAACTAACCAACCAGACACGCCCATTAGGCGGGGCCCTTCCTTGTTACCTCCTCCCTTCTCCAAGCCCTCCAGGCCCACAGCTTGCCCCGCCCATCCCACCCTGCTGGCCAATGGCCAGCCCTCGGCCAGGTAGGAAGTGATGTCAACGCCCCTTGGGGTTTGGGCCTCCTGAGACTTCTTAGACCTCACTTGGAAGTGCCACGTTGAAAACTAGCTCTAGAAAATGAAACCTGTGATAGTAGGAAGAAGAAGAACAACCAAAAGACTGGTGGAATAACGCGAAGGGTATAAGCGGGGAATCGGAGCCCAAATTCTAAGAGAACAAATGGAGAAGACAGACAGACCCAGAAGGTGTGTGTGGTAAGTCCAGGTGTGAGGAAGAGGGTTTGCAGCGGCCCAAGAGATGGGATGCCAAGTGTCCCGCTCAGCAGGGGGAAGGCGTGGGGACCAGCATCCCACAGGGTCATGGGAAGAGGGAGGGAGGGGAGGGCCCGAAAGGAGACCCCACAGAGCCCGCCTAGTCCTGAATACCTTGGCGGCCCCTGGAGGCATGAACCCTGGGAGCTCGGCCTTTGCCCCAGATTCCAGAGGAATGCAGTGGGGGCAGCATACAGTTCAGTAGGGTGGGGTGGTGGGTTCTTGGCAGCGAGTGATCCCTGAAGCAAATGTAGCGTTTCTTACTGCAGCCTGTCATCTTGCCTCCCACTCAAGATCCCGGTTCTATGATACCACATGGCTGTCGTTTCCCTGACATGATTTTTGAGCTCAGTGTCTGCTGAGCTGATGCACTTAGACAAGGAGGAAGAGTCCAGAGTGGCAGCTTGGGGCTAGAGATGGCAGAGAGGACCTGCCTCTGGTTGGGTCATCAGAGAGCACACTCCTCTGTTAAGGGGAGGGTTGGAGCTTCCAGCCCAGCCGGGAATACCAGCTTGGAACTGATACTAGACCTTCTTAAGCTATACTGTGCAGCACATTCTCTCTTAGCTAGCTTCTATTCTAACATCCTCAGTGGCGATTTTGTTTTGATTCTTCCGTAATTTTTAAAAGATTTTCTTCATTTATTTGAGACAGAGAGCGAGACGGAGCCCCAGTGCAAGCCTGCAAGCGGTGGGAATAGGCCA
This sequence comes from Meles meles, assembly GCF_922984935.1. Classification (NCBI taxonomy): domain Eukaryota; kingdom Metazoa; phylum Chordata; class Mammalia; order Carnivora; family Mustelidae; genus Meles; species Meles meles. The sequence goes on from NW_025721342.1 coordinate 94,822, forward strand.
AGGGCAAGGGAAAGGGAGAGAATCGGAAGAGGTCCTTTCACTGGGCCCTGTGGGGACCCTGAGATCATGACCTGAGCGAAACTAAAAGTAGGAGGCTTAACCAGCTCAGCCTGCAAGGTGCTGCATATTTTTAAACATTTTGTCAAGATTTTATGTTGAAGTGATCTCTGTACCCAATGTGTGGCTCCAACTCTCAACCCTGAAGTCAAGAGCACTCCTCTGTGTCAACCAGGGCTGGGAAAATCTGCCTGAACACCAAGGTTCGTGCTCATTACTAATGGCATCGGTAGAAAGGGTATTTTTATTATTTTATTTTATTTAAATGTATATCATATTCTTTATTTTATTTTATCTTAATTTTATTAATTTCATTTAATTTTCATTTTCATTTTTTCCTGTTTAAGGATTCAAACAAGTTCTGTGTTTCTGGAGCCTGGGCATCTCATAGATAGTATTACCTTTATTTCTGAGGCTGGGTTTTGAGAGCTGTTCATTCCTGGGATGCTGGTGTTCATTCCTGTCTGTTGAATTTCCAGGAACACATTTGTCATTGACCTCGCTAGCTTTTTTACTCCTTGCGGACAGAAAGAACACACCCTAAGGTCTCAGTAAGAGGACCTTTTCTAGGATTTGGACTTTGGGGAGGTGATGTCGGGGAGCCTGGAAAGAGGCGGGGTTTGATCTCTACTGAACACTATTAGCACTGGCAATTCTATGCTTGTAGTAAAGAAGTCATAGTCTTTCCCTATGAAGAGAGACGATGTTTGGGTTGTAGGTTGCACTGTGACCTTGTTTTTGTCTCTCCTGAACAATATTGTCAGATGGCCTTGTTTAGTCTCATTTGATCAAGGTCTCCAAGCAGCTTTGTCTGAGGTTGATATTCTGCAAGCATAATTATTTATTTCAAACATGAGAAAATACAGAAAATACAGGCTGGGATTGTCTGTTGCGGGTGTCAGAGGCTGGCCTTGTTCACTCTCCCTAGAAATCCCTAAAACAGAAGGAGAAAAGAGAGAGCTCAGATCTTAGAGCTGTAGCTGTAGCTGCAAACCTGACTGGGAAAGTGTGATTTGACTAAGCGTCTTGAGTGTCCTGCGTCTCAGTTTCTCAAATTCACAATGACTCAAAAGGCCTTGTTCCTGAATGGGTTGTCCCAGGTGTGAAATCGATAGTTGAGGAATATTGATCAGAGCCAGAGGCCCCGATGGTGGTACACAGCGCTTTCGTGGTTTCCCACCCCTCCTGGGCTATCAGGTCAAGAAGAGCAGGTACAGAGCAGGTGCTCTCCTGTCCAGCCTGGGTCCTAGAGTCACCTATGGCTTCATTATATTTACATGGTGGTTTCAGTCCCCCAGTGGGGGCAGATCGGAATGACAGGTCCAGGACAAATTTGGTTAGGGCCCAACCTGCCCCTACTGACCAGTAGGTTGAGTTCCTTAGATGATTGGAGACAACCTCAGTTGAGACCACCTTAGCTATGACCCATAATCTGTGAGACAGGAAAAGAAAAGACACTCCTAACCCAGATACATTTGCCATCCCGAGGCCTTCCTGCTCTCCCATCCCGGGGTGTACTTACAGTAGTTCACCCGGGATTGTAAACCGACTGAGTATAACCTGTAGGAGTGTAGAATTGTGGCAAAAGCATACTCCAGGGAAAAGTCCTTCTGCCATTTTTGTTTTAAGAGTGGAATCTTGATTGACCCGTGTCCCCTGGTATTCAGAGGTGGGTTTCTGGAGGGTGTGTGAGGAGCCTGGACAGGGAAGTTTGCAGCCAAGGCCTGGGAGGGGGCTCTGCTGCTCTCAGCTGGTGGGGGAAATTCTCCTAATTTCTGTGGGCCTCAGTTTCCCCATGTGTAAGGTACAGTTGCTATTCCAAGTCCCCAGAGTCCCTTCCCGCTCAGTGTCTGCGAGTGCACGAGGGACTGAGGTGCCTGTTGTGGAGCCCCGGGGACTGTAGCCGAGACCTGACTTGGTCCCTTCTCTGTGCGTCTCCCACCGGAGCCAGAGCTGAGTCCACACCGCAAACAGAGAACGGAGAGAGGAGCTGGAAGACAGGATATCAGCAAGTTTGGAAGATGAGAATCACGCAAAGAAGAGCAAGGCCATGGTGGAGCAGGTGGTTGCCCGAGGAGGGAAGAATAAGCACAAGTGGAGCCCAGAAACCTGAAGGGAAACCGAGGAATGCCTAGGGCAGCATCGAACGCTGCTGGGAGCAGCGTGAGCTGAGCAGGGAGGACTCAGAGAGTTACGTAGTCCACAGTGAGCCTGTGCCCCTGTGCCCCTGCCGCGGAGCCCCAGCAGACGGATCGGGATTTGTTTGTACTGCTGGAGAACTGTACCAGATCCCAGAGGAGGAGGAGGTGCCCATGAGGCTGTGCCGCAGACCCCGAGCTTCAACCTTGGAGCTGCCCTTATGGTGGATGTCTTCCAAGTAAGTGTGGGCTGAGGGGGATTAGTGAGGTTTGAATTAGAGTTGCAGAGGTCCACCCTTACTGCAGACTATTGTTGTAAGGTCAGAAACGAGCACAGGAGGGGGCTCTTGCCTCTGAGACAGTGATACCAGTAATATTCTTTGGAATCTATGGTGGTAAAGGGCTTTATGCACAATATATTTTGTGTATATGTTCAGGGTCTCATTTTCCTTCGTCTGTGTTAAGAACGTGGAATCTGACATCAAGAAGATTTCACTGCGGAGGTGAAGCAGTGAGTGGGAGAATGCCAACAAAATCTTGTAGCCTGTGGGGATCTCAGTCCCTTGAGAGTCTGCCTTCCGCTCATGTCCTAACCCCAGGTCCCCGGGATCAAGTCCCATGGTGAGGGGGAGGGGCAGGGGGCTCCCTGCTCAGCAAAAGGGCTTGGGGGCTAGGCCAAGTACCTCAAATCCTAATGACAGGGTGAGCTTTTGAGAAGAATCCAAGGGGACCGTCCCTTCTTCATCAGAGCTCACCGGGAGGGCATGGACCGGGACATCGAGAGTGTGGTGCGGCTCCTCTTTAAGGAAGGGGATTTGTTGCCTCCTGAGAGAAAGCAGAGAGCATTCCTACAGGACATTCGGGCCAGGACTGCAGTGGAGGTTTGAGACTTTCGACCACTTCTATTGGATCAGGGAAGGAATGTCTCTGAGAGCTTCCTCAGTGCTTGGCTTGGTCCTTGGAGCCATGAACACAGAGGTCAATACAACATCATCGCAACTGTCACAGGGCTTTCAGTCTAGTAAGCAGAAGTGATGAGAAGTGGGGGGCGTGGTGAGTTCCTGGGAGGTAGTGGCCAGTGCTGCCTGGGGAATGACATCAGTGATTGTCCCGGTCTCTCACCGTGTTTTTGCCCTTTCTTGGCCCAGGGACCCGAGAATCCTATCTTGGAACCCAGGGACTGCAACCAGATTTCCACTCCTCAGGACACTGCCTGCCAACACCTGGGTTCCATGGTGGCCCAAAGTAGCTGATACTTCCCAGGTCTCCGGAGGAAACTGCTGGTATCGGTGGCTCCCGTCTCTGTCTTGGCCAGCTGGAGAAATCGAGGCAAGTTCACAAAGTCTAATAGGGGCATCCTTGCCCTAATGATCAGCGATGTTGTGCCTTTGTCTCTGAGAACTTCGATGCTTTCCAGACTTCAGTATTCTCTCTTCATATAAAAATAATGTAAAGAGGGGTGCCCGGGTGGCTCAGTCGTTGAGCCTCTTTCTTCAGTTCAGGTCTTGATCCCAGGGTCCTGGGATGGAGCCCCACCTCGGGCTCCCTGCTCAGCGGGGAGCCTGCTTCCTCCTCACCCATTGCCTCTGCTTGTGTTCCCTCTGTCACTGTATCTCTCTCTGACAAATAATGTAATTGAAGTCTTCAAAAAATGTGAATAGTGGCCAGATTGTAGATCAAGTAACTAAAGTGAAAAGGGGTGAAGGCAACTTCCAAGCTGCACTGAGAATGTGCAGAAGCTCTTACAACCGAAGATGAATACCACAAATCGCTTTTACTTTGTGTAACTTCTTTCTATAGTCATTGGGGAATAGGCCATGTAGGTCTGCCACTCCATCCTGTTAACATCCCTTAGATACTTCGAGGTCATTTGCATTTCCATGGACGCCTTTGGATCAGCTGACAGACTTAATTCATTAGTATAATAGACTCTAGATCCCGCTGTCTCATTTCAAATGGCAAGATTTTATCCTTTTCTATGGCTGAATAATACTCCTTGGTATAAATATACCACAGTGTCTTCACCAGTCATCTGTGGATAGACATCTGGGCTCCTTCCAGAATTTTGTTTTGCATGTATTCCTGCTTCTAGTGCTTATGTATTTCTGAGAGTAAATATCCAGGAGTAGGACTGTTGGATCATAGGGGAGTTGTGTTTCTACGTTTTTGAGGAACCATCATACCGTCGTCCACAATGGTTCTACCGGTTTGTGTTCCCAGCACTATGGCAAGAGGGTTCCCTTTTCTCCACAGGCTTGCCCACACTTGTTGTTTCTTATCTTTTGGATTTTAGCCATTCTGACGGGTATGAGTGGCTATCTCGTTCATTTTCTTTGTTGCTTGTTTTGTTTTGTTTTGTTGCTTGTGTTTTCTGTTGTTGTTTTTTAAGATTTTACCTGCTTATTTGAATTAGAGAGCATGAATGGGGAGGAGCCAGAAAAGGGGAAGCAAGCTCCCCACTGAGCAGGGAGTCTGATGAGGGACTCGATGCCAGGGAGACGTGGTCCCTATGACATAATCAGAACAGCAAGGAAAGCAACTTACACATAGAGGGTTCATTTAGGAGTCATGGATGTTAAATTCTTGAGGAACCTCCGTACTGGTTTCCAGAGTGGCTGCACCAGTTTGCATGGCCCCCGGGAGTGTCAGAGGGTTCCCCTTTCGCTGTACTCTTGCCACAATCTGTTGTTTCCTGAGTTGTTAACTGTTGGCATTCTGACTGATGGGAGGAGGTATCTCGCTGTGGTTTTGATTTGTCTTTCCCTGATATGGCACTCTATTTTCAACACTCCGTAAAACTGGTTGTGCAAGTATTTTGTATTCAGCGAGGATGTCCTCGTATGCAGGCAGTAGAAAAAGAGTATTGAATATGGAACATTCCTGGAGTCCTCATTGCATCACTAGGAGTCCTTTGAAGGTGAACGTCCCCCAATGAGAGATGGCAGAGGAAACGCTGACTTTCCAACAGCTGGTCACTGTTGAATAGACTTAATGGCAATTGTACGACAAAACTCTGGGAGTGGAGTAGGTGGGAAAAATAGGATGTAAACAACATCTGTTTCGCTGGGTGCAAACAATAGTATACCAAGAGCCAGGCTGCTACAGAACGAAAGAGAAAATACAATAATGTCAAAAGTTTGAGGTTGAGAGATCCCTTCCCACTTAGTAACTGAAGGGAGAAAGTTTGGCAAGCTAATAGGGAACCAAACATGTCCACAGACTTTCAGGGCAATGCTCAGCCCTACGTATATGACCTTCCTAAAGAGCAGACTGGCACATAAGCACACCGGTGCGCGTGCAGAAAAGAAAACAAGTACTTCAGAGAGACAAACACAGAAGCATTTCCTCCCCGTAGGGTAAGTGGAGCCTAAAGGTGATGGAGACTCGGTCTAACTCTGACGATGAGAACCAAGAACATTCCCATGACCGTATGTCCAGATCCTCCAAATCACCATGATAGTAAGAGATTAGGTATCCAATGTCAATCATTCACAAGTTCATAGTGATTATCCGAACCCAAAACTTTAATGATATAGAAGGGGGACAGAATGTTCTTTTCCACAGTGCAGTGCCAGCAAATACACATTGTATAGATATCCAAAGGTTAGATTTCTTCCAATGTACAAACACAGATAGGGTTATGAGGTACCACAGGGATCCTTAAAAGATTGCAACATTGTAGAGAAAGATGTTAAGAGAAGAGGCTCGTCTCCCATCCTCAGAGTCCACCACATACCAGATTCCTAATTTTAGAAAGCAAAGTATGTGTCTTGCTGTGAACAGATCTATCTGATAGGCGCTCCCTAGCAAAGTAAGCAAAGCTGCTCTCACAAGAATGGTGACGGGCAAACTGGACCCTCTTGGTCTCCGGGTAGGCTGAGCTGGGACACACGCAGCATTAACCGTGGAGCGTCCTGGCCAAAGGCACAGGCTGAATTTAATCAGGAGGAACTGATCAGACAACTTCAGAATGTAGGCCATTAAGCTAGACACCTGGCCTGTCCCCTACAAACAAAGAAATGTCACCAGCACCAGAGACAGCCACCTATGGTGAGGAGATATTTTGGGTTCCAAAGGAATAAGAAAATACAGCAACACATTCTTTTAGTCCTTTGGAACCCAACCTATCTCTCCTCCATGTTGTTGTCTCTGATTTGTGGTGACACGGATTGGTGAAGAAAGACAGACCCGCCATCTGGTTCAATGGTCTGCATCCTGAAGCTGTCTGATAACTCCCTCATGCTCAGATTCAGGCTGAACCTCTCCGGCAAGAACACGGCGTAGTTAATGCTTTCTGCTTCTAGCGCAGCCCAGTTGGTGGCCCAGAATGTCCAGTTTGACATGTGGCCTCTTCCCGTGGTGCTGCTGACTCCGGTTCTCTGCAGGATGGAATGGAGATCAGCAAGACTGAAGGTCTCTGGAAACAGGGTATGATCTAGGCAGGCATTGGTCTCCTGAGGGGTTTATCACAACGGGAGCTGAAGGGCTAGAATCTCTCCCCTCCAGTGGGTCTTTCCCAGTAAAAATCATGGAGAACGGCTTGTGATTGTGATGTGGATTGTCAGCAAAAGGTCCCTCCTGTGGTCTGTTTGGGCTTTAACTCGATGTGCTGCTTTAGATTTCCTTTCATCAAGTGGAAAATGAAGGGGTTTTAGGATGAGGTTTCCGGATGGGGTTTTCATTCACACGAGGCATCTCTTTTCTTGGTTTCTGAAGTATTTGGCATCTGAGAGAGGGAAAGAGAGAGAAATTCAATGTGAGTCTTGGGCAGATGCTGGTGGCTGAGCCTGGAGGGGTGGCGGCCTGGGCACAGAGGCCAGGAGCAAGCTGAAGGCCTCTCCAGAAGAGCAGCCGCAGGGGGAGCCGCACCCAGGCAGAGGGGGAGTTGAGAGCCCCAAGTCAGAAGTAATAATTTCACTAAACTGATAGCCTGTGTTGGAGGATCCAGGGACCCCTGGGCTCCCCCAGCAGGGGCTAATGATGTCCCAGCTTAAAGCTGCTGTGAGCTTCTGCCAGATCCCAACATCCTCCTCCTCTGCAGCCACTTCACCCTTGAGCCCCTCCATCAGAAGCCAAGTGATGGCTTTCTGACGCATCCCGGGGAGGTGGGCACGTAGCACGCACCCCGCGCATTCCGAGACAGACCGCTGCAGGAAGCAGGGGACCCGTGGCAGCCAAACACATGCCCTTTTCACCCTTGTCCCAGTCTTCTGAAAAGGAGGCCAGCCTTTGGGATGAGTCCTAGACTGCGAGAGCCAACAGGGGCCTCTGCGTATCTCTAACTTCTTTTCTGCCCTGTGCAGAGGAGCAGCTGTGACCCCAGGGGCCAAGGACCCCTGAAAGATAAGTGGCCTGTGACTGAGAACCCTGGGCCGAAAACCAGGCTCAGGCCCTGTGCAAACCTTTGTGGGGAGGGAGAGGATAGCACCTGATCGGTAGGTGGGGGCAGGCAGTAGATACTGTTGGTCACTTTTCGCCTCACAGGAACAAGCCCAAAGGTGCTGAGGGAAGAACCCAAGACGGAGAAAGCCCAAGGGGAATTCACAAAAGGACAGCCTGGGTATTCTCAGGGACATGTCATTTTCCCTCAAGGACAACAATGTTCTCTGAGTGTCATCTCACACAGGATAGACCTTGGGGCATTTGTAGGGATAGTTGAGTAAGTATAAGCTTCACCAAACTGTAAAGCGCACATGGAAAAGGATTAACGTTTGCTTTCTTGATTCTCATCCCTTTTTTCCCCAACTTTCCATAAGCATAGAGCCTCTCCGTTCTTCCAATTGTGTTCCGAAGGGCCTGCAAATGGATCTGTCGGAGAAGGAGACCTGAGATTGTTTCCTGAGATGTTGTAGAATGACACCATAGGATTATTTTCTTTCAATTTGTAGTGAACCTGTCAGGTGGCTGGGAAGTCCTCGTAGTAACTTGGTGAAGTGTGGTTTTTATCACCATAGGAAGCAAGAAACCTGAAATTCCTAGACCTCGATCAGGGAAGGGATCATGTATTGGAGACTGGGTTTCTATGCAATATTCCTTTCTCACTGTATCGGTATTATAGGGGCTGAGGAGAAGCCTGACTCCAGCCGGTCCCGGGTGGCCCTCCCACCTGAGACGCGGGTTCTCATTCCATTTTGTCATGGTGGCTCTTTCTTGTCAGTTTCAATACTTCTTATTCACATGGAGAAGTTGAGGGTTGTGTGTCCCCCTAGCTCAGATTGCCTGAATGTCCCAAGAGGAGAATGCTTGTGCAAGTGACTCATTCAGACAAAACGTTCCCGGGAGAACGAGGCTTGGAATTGGAGAAGTGGGGAAGGAAGGCAAGGAAGCCAAGAAAGAGTGTGATTTCTGGCTGAGCTCTATGTGTTGGATGGGTGTCATAATGCTGCTCTGCTGAGGAGGGCCATGGGGCCGGCTTCCCCATGGGTGTGGAGAGAGGGGAGAGGGAATCGCAGGACAGCCCAGCAGGAACACAGCAGAGTTGAGCTGCATCCCGGTGATGGAGACCGAGGGCCGGCGGGCGGCAGCCCCCACGCGAAACAGGGCTGGCACCAGCTGTGGGAATGGCCAACGGAGGAAGAGCAAGAGAACAGACAGTGTGTGCGTTTTGTCGGGGATGAGGGGGCAGCTATAATCAGAAGGAGAGCAATAGGAATCCAAGGGCCCCCAAGGGCCAAAGACATGATTACCTCTGGGCCCTAAGCTTGAAGGCCAGGGAATCTGCATGCCAGTCTCCACTGGCCGAACTGCAGTGTTCTCTTGGGAATCTTCTGTTTCATGACACCGAGGGCTTTTATGTGGCCATAGATTTGGCAGCCACGCTGCCTGTCCCACGAGTCCTCACCAGCATCACGCTCCAGCTTGGGAGGGTTCTTCATGCACGTGGATGCATCCAAAGCCATTTCTGCAAGGAAAAGCACATCAACAGGATCCGCTGTGATTCATGGTCTTTCTGAGCCTCCACCTCCAATGATGTCAACGAAGGACAGGGGACAGAACAAGAAAGGCCATCTGACAGATCACAGGTGCGTGGACACAATTTGGTTATTTCCAGTTTGGGCTATCACTCGCATACTCAAGTAAGGCTCACTGTGCCAGGAGCCCAACAGGTTCACAATGGACAACAGTGAAATCAGGAGAAACAATTGGTGAAAAGAAACAGTGCTGGGAAAGAGAAGACAGAGACAAGGAAATCGTGCTGGAAAGAGGCTGTACTCTTGTAGAGAAGAGACTGTAGAACTCAAAAAGTCTAGGATGAAGGGAAACCTTTAGGGGCCAACCAGGGAAGACCAAGCTGGGGAATGTATACAACATGCATCAACATGACCAACATTCCATACATGTGCACTACGTATAATATACCCACCGAATAGACACCATGTGTGTGACCTAAGATAGAAATGTCTGTGTCTGTATGTACAGATGTATCCAAGGGAGGCAGTGATTCATTAGGGATTTGTGGACAGGGACCGTAGCATTCTAACCCCGCCTCTGCTCAACTGCAGTGAGAAAAAGAAAACACACGGAATCCAAAAGAAGGAGCAAAGCAGTAGTGAGAAACAGTGACCATGGAAGTATTCCATGGGGGAGCCGGTGGGAACAAATCAGAGTAAAAGCCTCTGCCACAGCGTGAAAGTGTGTATTCACCCCCAGCTGATAGGGTGAAACCTAATGCCCCAGGGTGATGGTATTGATGGGGTGAGCCTTTGGGAGGCAGATCCTCCCCTAGAAGGGATTCGCACCCTATAAAAGAGACCTCACAGGGTTCCGTCGCCTCTGTAGGCGACGGATCTATGAGGACAGAGACAGAAGGGAGCCACCTCTGAGCCAGGAAGGCAGAGTCACCAGGCCCCGAAAGTGTCCCTGTTTGATTGCGGTTCTGGCGCGCCTCCGGAACAGTGAGATACCGATTTCTGTTGTTAAGAAGTCGGCCTGTCTGAGGCATTTTTCTTATACTAACCAGAGCAGACCCAGGAGCTGGCATGGAGCTTTGTTTCTTGCTCAGGCCTCCTGAGCAGTGGGAGGTGTGTCACAGAGAGAGGGAGGGGGCCAGCGGGGTGAGTCGGGGCCAGGACGATGGGCGCCAAGGAGAAGTGACAGGCTGCAGGGAGAAGACAGTAAGGATGGCGAGTTCTAAGGCCCTGGTCCGGGCTGGGCTTCCCCGAGCACTCACTGAGCTTTCTCCAGGGCCCTCCCGGTGCCACAGTACTGCTACTGAAGTGGCCTCCCCATGGGAACTGCATCTCCTCAATTCTCAGGGAGTTCAGCTCCTGACAGAGGAGCCCCAAGGCACCCCAGGCTCCAGGAAGGGACTCTGAGTGCTGGAGTTGGTAAGGAAGACAGGGTGCAGAGGAGGGTGGAAAAGCTCAGTCTTCAGGTCATCTGAGCAGAGGTGGATCCTGATGAGCAGGAGGCTGGGCATGAGGCCCCGGAGATGAAGGGAGAAGATGGACTAGACGGGAGGACCAGAGGAGAGAGTGACGTGTACACTTCATGGAACAAAGTGGACCCTTATCACCTTAGAAAAGGAAAAACCAAAAATCAGCAAGAGGCGGTGTTGCGAGGCCAGTATTACTACAGTGTCTGTGAGCGCCAAACAGAGAAGACTGGCTTGACGATGCTGAAGGAGAGAAAACTGGGCGTGTGAGCCTTTCTGAGAAAGGCAGGCAGGATGGGATCCGGCGATAGTAGATCTGCCTAAAACTATTCCTCCCCACGTGAAACAATGCCCTGAAACCATTTCCAAGAGTTGAAACACCACAGGCATCTGAGGATTCGACGTGACAAATTCATGCATATTGTCAAGCAACTTTGTTGAATCAGGGCCCCTATAAATTGTATTTCACGTTCCCAACATGAATGAGACGGAGACCCCATTTTTTGTGGTTTTCCGTAAGCAGACTGAAGGGAAAATCCATGAGAAGAGGGAGAGTTGGCCAGTTACCCAGCCAGGAAGTTGCAAGGCCAGCACCTGGTTCAGAGCTGATACTGAACACCAGGCTCTTGCTCACCTTGCTGTACTGCAGCATCGTGGGGGTTGAACCTCTGCCCATTGCTCCCTGTAGCCACAAGTCTGTGATGACCAACACGGGGACTAGAGCTTCCTAGTCCCCTTCCCTCTCACCTCGGAGGAGCGGCCGTTGGTCCCCAGAACCCATCTTGGCGCCCAGGCTCCCGACGGCGGAGGAGAGGCTGAGCCTGGCTCTGTTGTCACCACGGTCCAAATGCTGGTCCAGCTGCCGTTGCAGGGAATCAGCCACCGGGGTGCTTGGCTGTGTCTGTGCTCCGGAACTTGGCACCCGTGCTCTTGGGAAAGTCAAGTTTCCACTCGACGGCCCTTGGTGACAGGGAGACTGCATCGGAACTAAAGCGAGAAGACATTTCAATGGGATCCAATCCCAGGACTCCTTAGCTGAGTGCTCTCCGAACACCCATGTCTGATGCCCCCGCCTGTCTGGGAGACCACCGTGCGAGCAGGTACGAAGGCAGACATCATGGGTATGAAGGAGATGTCCCCATTCCCTCTGAGCCTGGGGATGCTGGGTTGGCAGGTGACCAGGCTGCAAAGTCCCTGAGGTGAAAATCACCCCCCGACTCCGCAGGACCTTCGGATGGGCCCAGTAGCTCACGCCTATCATTCTGTTAATAGTAACCTTGGTCTTACAGCCTAGAGAGCAGGTTCTGGAGAGTGCTCGGGACTTGGGGAGAAGGAGTTGTCCGTGTGTAGCGGAAACAAAAAGAACGGGGGAAGAAGTTCAGCCTCGAGGCTTCAGGTACCCCTAGAAGAGCGAGTTGCAGAAAGGTAGCATGGGCCAACTTACAGCTGCTTTTCCCACCTCTGAACCTTTTGAAGCTTCTCATCTGCAATCTGTCTGCCCTTCCACCCACCCACTCATCTGGATCTGTTGCCCCTGGGAGAATGCCAAATAACTGTGTGTTTCATTTGTGCCTCCCGAATTGCTGTAATGCTGAGGATGCCTGGTTTCTTTGGCCCTCGGGGAGGAAGGGGAAACACAGGAGAAGGTAGTTCTAGGGTGGAAAGGCTGTTCCTGACCAAATAAGGTTGAGGGACAAAACATTTCTTAGGCAGTTTCACTCTACAAGATTGTTACAGTAAGGAACGTCATGGACTCCTTGGTGGCGCTAGCACGTTTTTGTTCAGCAAAGAAAGTCTCCTAACAAGGCCGCTATTTCTCCCAGAAGGGAAGTCCCAAAAACAGCCTGAGTGGGAAGAACGGGAATTGGGTTTTTGCCTGTGCACCTGTGTGAGCATGGCCGGAAGAGGGTCATACTCAGCAGGCTCCACGTTTCTGAAGATCCTGGAGACGGAAACAAGTCTGCTTTGCGCCCGAATGATGCCAATAGCCATGTAAGGTGCACAGGCTGCTGATCACTTAGAGGACATTATGGCACTGAGAGTGGACACGTGACTGAAACCATATCCACTCCAGGAAAAAAATCACTGATGCTGCACAGAGGGTGAGAAGCCTACCACCCGTGGAGGAGGCAAACCGGGACTAGAGCCTTGGCTTCACTGAATCCATGGGGCAGGGTACAGACAGGACCGGGTGCTCAGGATCGCCTATCTGAATGCTCCAGAGGACGGTCGGCACCCCGGGAGGAAAAAGTTTGAGCTCCGCAGAAAGAAAACAGATGCTGCCCATAGGGAGCAGACACACAGCAGTGTGGAGACCAGACAGCTTGCAGGAAGATACACAAGACATACAAGTGGCCATCGAATTTCAAGGGTCAAAAAAGGCTCCTCTTGAGAAGAAAGAGGCCTGTTACCCAGATGCCTCCAGGTGAGATAGCAGTGGGATGAGATAGCAGTGGCTGAGTTTTTGCCCCTTTCCCTCCATTTCTCTTCTCTGACCTTCCTTGGTACCAAGAGCCCGCTGCTTATGAGGGGGCAGGTGACACAGGATAGTCTGGGACAGAAGGAAAGGACACTTGTCCGACGCACATGATGCCTTTTCTTTTGAAGTAGGCTCCACATCCAGTGTGGATCAGAACGTGGGGCTTGAACTCACAACCCCAAGATGAGGACCTGAGTGCAGATCAAGTGCTGGAGGCTTAACACCCAGGTGTGCCAGTGTTTTGAAAATTCATTCCAAGGGCATGTACAAACCAGTATGAGTCTATAGGGCCTGTTGGCAGGGCTGCCTCTCTCAGTCTATTTATGTTGTTGGATCCAGAGAAGACAGACTTCCTGGGACCCTCCCTTCCCAGGAAGTTTGTGCCCCTCACAGTGGGAGTACTTACCATCTCCATCCAGACCCTCGAAGGTTTCCTCCTTGTCATGTGTGGATGAGGCACTTGTATGAGGCCTCCAGGTGTCTGGCAGGTCATGGTCAACTGAAGGCGTCAAATAACATTCGTCCAGTGAGTCCTGTGGGACGTCATTCTCTTCTACCACGGGCAGCTCCCTGCAGAGCCTCGTGTTACAGGGAGGACTGGAGATGCAACAAGAAGGCTGAGTCAACATGGAGTCCGAGT